>NC_046657.1:181528714-181535419 GCF_010883055.1 Belonocnema kinseyi
ACTTAGTTGAAAATTCAAAAATTGAATCGTTTTATTTTTGGAAAGTTTGCCTGTTTATTTAGAAAAGTGTAAATTTTTATCAGATTAAACTCTTTAGACGGTTTATCTAGACGATTTCAATGGTTTTGAAAGGACTTTAAAGAATATAATTTTCATAAATTCGCCTTCGTAGCATTTTTTAGAACTCAGGAAATGTGATGTAATTGTACACTAATACAGAAAATAAAATAGCCTTGGAAAGTACTGGAACTTTAATTGGAAAAGGCATACACACAGTAAATGTGAAGGTCAAGTTTCAGGCGACAAATGGAGACTGGGTGTAGGCAAGGAGTAGGTGTTGGAATGAGAAGATTATTTATCATAGCATGCTACGCGCCAGTTGTATGTTAAACCAAATTAGTAAAAGATGCCTTCTGAGACACTTTAAATGACACAATAAATATTTGCGATCGTGGTGAAAGAATAATTCTGCTAGGACATATGAATAAATGGGTAGACATCCCGAATCAGGGTACAGGAAGAGTACGAGGTACTTTTAAGGATCCAAGAACAAACTACAGCAGAGATAAATTTGTTGGCTTATGCTTATAAAGGGGTCTGTTTATTACAAATACTTGGTTTAGGCATAAAATGATCTACATGTACATCTGGTCCAAGGGAAATGCAATGCGGACCATTACCTTCAGATCTCTAAAATTAACTTAGGTCGGGGATAGCATTGGGGAAATGCTATATGATGCAGACGGGATACTAAACGCTTTTAGAGACTAATTTAGGGGACAATTCGGAGATGAAGCTATAGGACTCCACAACTGCGATGTAGAACACGATGCGTTAGAAAAGTTAATTGAACAAGTCTGTGTCACTGAGGTTAGGGATATAATTAAGAACTTGAAAAACGGTAAGGCTGCTGGGGTAAACTGTATTAACGCTGAAATGCTTAAACACGGTGGCGAGTACATATCTCATAGATTGTGCGTATTATTAAATTTCTATTTCGAGATGAGAGACGTCCCAGACGAATGGAAATAAGCGATTATCGTACCAATATACAAAAGAAAGAAATTCCAAGGCACGCCAAAAAGATTATATTGTTTAAACAAATAAATATATTTTAGATTGCAATGGAGTCAAAAGACCTGTACAAAGGGGTTGAATTAAAGGATAAGCTGCTCTATTACACTATTAACATAATATACACAATTATTTAGGCTACGGAGACATGATAAAAGCCCTAACCTTTATTACACTGGACAAGTATTTAGCGACACGCAATAATTCTGTTTAATCCGGGGAGCTCAGGAGCGCAATCCAGAACGGATCAGAGGCTGTCAGGCTTACCGCAGACTCAAAACAATCCTTTCTGAAATCCCTATGTATAGGGCATTCTGCCAATTAATTAAATAGATTTTCTTCCACTCCCAGATTGCAGATTGTACATAATTTCTCCCTATTGAACCAAAAAGAAAGATCCCCCAACGGAAATCTGCCCCTTATGTCTCCCATAAGACGCATCTAAGTAAGAAGTCTAACGTATTTATATGGTAATCTACCATAAAGGTGATAAAAAGAGATATTTCGGGTTTCACTCGTGTAAAAAACTACGAATTGTTTGCCGACGTTTCGTGAACATTGCAGTTCACATCTTCAGGGCTGACCTGAAACTGAGGTATCAGGTAATGATGTTCTTAGGTATACTTTCTACGATGTCTGTGATTGGCCAGAGCGCCCCACCGTGGGGACTGGTCGAACTTGATTGGCCAATCAAGTCTTTTTTTAAAAATCCGGGAGAACGGAAAGCCAAATCGGATTGGTATTATATCAATTGTCCCTATTGATGTTATCAGGGTGTTTTAAGATTTCGATTGCTTCTCTATGTTTTCTTGGAAATTTGTTGTGTGTTTTTGCAATGACTGTTGTTTCATCAAATAAAATGTTATGTCCTGTTTCAATATGATGTTCAGTTAGTGCTGAGTGCGTTAAATGTTTTAGCCTGACTTTACTTTGATGTTCCTTCATAGTTTGGCTCACCGCTCTCCCGGTTTCTCCAATATAGACTTTGCCACAAGAACAAGGGATTTTATATACTCTTGGATCACTGAAGGGTGCCTTTTTATCTTTAGGGTTATTAAGTAGTTGTTCTATTTTCGCAGGTGGTTTAAATATGGTTTGGATGTTGAGTTTGTTGAGAATTCTTCCTATTTGTTCTGTGACACCTTGGATGTAGGGTGAGTGGTGGTCATTTTTCTCCCTCTTTCTTTCGTAGATTGTGTTGACTTGCTTTTCTGAGTGTGTTTTCTTACTGCTTTATCAATTTGTTTGTTTGTGTAATCGTTCTGTATCAGGATTTGTTTCACGTTTTGTAATTCCTTTTGTAAGTTATCTTTGTCTGTTATGGAGACAGCTCTGTTCAAGGGAGTTGATGACCGATTGTTTTTGAGATGGATGATGGTGGGAGAAGGCATGTAAGTATCTGTTTGTATGCGTGGGTTTTCTGTAAACTTCATGTCCTAATGTGTTATCAGATTTTTTGTAAACTAATACGTCCAAGAAAGGCAATTTTCCGTTTTGTTCTATTTCCATGGTGAACTGAATATTAGGATGTAATTGATTGATAAAATCGAAAAACTTATTTAGTTCATCTCGTACATGTCGCTAGATGAAAAATGTGTCGTCAACGTAACGGAACTAGAATTCTGGTTTAAGTTTGGCTTGGTTAAAGATTTTAGTTTCTAGATGTTCTATAAAGACATTGGCTATTACAGTTGAGATTGGGGATCCCATTGCTGTCCCTGAGGTTTGTTCGTAGAATTGGTTATTGAACGAGAAGTAAGTATTATTGAGACATTGTTCTATCAAAGGTACAAGCTCGGAAAGGAAGTTTGTGAAAGATTTAATAATATTAATTATATCCGAGATTAGTACTTTCGTAAAAAGAGATACTATGTCGAAACTCACTATGATTTCTTGGGGTTGAATGTGAATCTGTTGTATCTTTTTAATAAAGTCAAATGAGTTTTTGCCGTGAATGATGGAGTTTCCTGTAAAAGGATTTAGTTTTGCAGCTAGGAAACGTGCTAGGTTGTAAGTTGGTGAGTTTATTGCGCTGACGATCGGTCTGAGTGGAATATTTTCTTTGTGGATTTTTGGGAGCCCGTAAAGTTTTGGAGAGATGGGATTAGTAGGTATTAAGTTAGATATTGTTTGGCTGTCAAGTTTAGAGTTTTTGAGAAGAGTCTTTGTTTTACTGACTATTGTTTTTGTGGGGTCCTTCTTAAGTTTTTTGTATGTATCGTCAGTTAGAAGGTCCATGATTTTGTTGTTATATTCTTCTTTATTCATTATTACTGTTGTGTTGTCTTTGTCTGCGGGCAATATTATAATATCTTTATTTTGATTGAGTTCTTTAATTGCGGTTTTTTCCTGTTTTGTTAAGTTTGAGGATGGAACTTGAGCTTGACGTAAAATGTTGGCCGTCCTGCGCCGTATGTCATTTGCTTTTTCGGGTGAAAGGGTATATATTGTGGATTCTCAATCGCTGATTATTTCTTCTTTTAGGATTTTCGATGGAGCTGCAGCAAAGTTATGTCCTTTAGATGAGGCTGAAATCATTTCTTTGTTGAGAGGGTGGTCAGAGATGTTTTTTACTGTATTTGTTAGTTTAGTTTGCTTTACTGGAAGTAATTTGTCAAATTTTATTTTTTGTTTTTGGGTGGAAAGCTCTGTAATCCCTGGGGATTGGTCAAACGATATGTGGTCCAATGTGGACCAAATGTCAAATCTGAGGGTATTTGATAGGAAAAGGTGAAGTTTTAATAGTTTTTTTAGAGGTAGTGTTCTTATCTCTAAGATAGGCCTCGAAACTCGCCAGAAATTAATCCTTGTTGTAGTGTAAGCATACCAAGTCCAATCCGAGTCAAAAAGCCTCCCTTCCACACACCGTGAAAAAATCTTCCAGCTGCAGGACCAAAATAAACTTGGGAACTGTCATTCCCGAGTCTGAAAGGGCCTGTAGACGTTTTAGACAGACTTTAGGAAGTCTGTCTTCACATATACCTAAAACCTTCTCTAGCTTATTTAAGTGCATTCCCTATGGCGTAAAAAAGAACGCTTGAGATAGGGCTTTGAAATAGGATTAGTTTGCAGCGCCAAGATTTCGACTTGGACCCTCGAAGGACTTGTAAAGATGAACCCACTGCTATCTTAGCGGCAATTACCCTTTTTTTGCAGGCCAAAGAAAAGGTACCAGAACTTCCAAATAGCTTACCCTGGTAGGATTATTTCCGGATCATTTCCAATTGAGTGCCCTCAAACGTAACATTTGGCATCAACGTTGGTCTCACCCTATAAAAAACCATGGCCTTGGTCTTGGACGAATTCACGTCCAAATAATTTAACCTGCAATATTCAGCAATAGCATTAATTTTTTCTGTGGGTCAATCCCAATATCAGCAAGCACAACTATATCCGAAGAATATGCCAAGAGAATAACCTGGATCAGGTGAATGATTGAAATTCCTCTAAGGCCACAACTCAGCAAAAACTTTCTAAATTCCCGATTGTTAAGATGAATAAAACCGGGCTAAGAAAATCATCCTGAAGGACTCCGCATTCTACACTAAGTAGGGACGTGATACCCTCTGGAGTGCGAATTTATATCCTAGCTGCATCATAGAGTCTTTTTATTACCCTAATACATTTTTTGCTGACACCTAGGCTTAATAATTTTTTCCAGAGCAGATCATGATTGATTTAGGGGCAGGCTTTTTTAAAGTAAATAAAACACGCATAAACCTTACGACCAGGAGTGGAAACATAAATCTGTACGGTGGAGCTCAAAACGAAGATATGATCCATGCAACCTCTGCTGGCCCTAAAACTCGCCTCAAATTCTGGCAACACGCACACTCATCCATCCACGCCTCCAATCTGTCTAGGAGGATCCGCGTTAATGCTGGATCTTTTTTGTCTCCCTTTTTAAATATAATGCACGTAACTATATTTCCGCAATCCAAGAGGACCCTCTCAAACCCCCAAACCCTCCTAAACAAACAGTCAAGGTAATCCACTCCTAAATTGGGAAGCATAATATAAAATTCCGCAGAAATTCCTTCTTCACCTGGAGATTTTACCGGTTTACATTTACGTTTGGGAGCAATTATTTCTGCTTTGGAAATCCACCTATCCAGGAGAGAGTGTGTATTCACGGGCCAAGCAAGGTCAACACTAATTTTAGAAGGGTACAACAAGTTCACGAATTCTCCCCACGTTTGCAGGTCTATATAATTTCCATACGCAGGTCTAATCTTGAAAAAGCTTACTAGCCTCTAGAATTTGGCAGAACCTCTGGTTGTTTCAAGAGAATTCTGGAAAGCCTTTTTGTAATTTTCCTTCTTAGCGCTCATTAGAGATATGTACGTCTTTTTATCTAAATTATATTTAAGAATGTCCTCTTGCGTGAATCCGGACAATTTACAAATTCTTATAATTTTTTCTACCTTTTTTTCTACTATTAAGACAGGCCCAGGCATACCACGGTTTCTTCCCCACAAAACCAGAAGACGCCCTTGCAATCATACCCGCTTCCGAAGCCGCTTTCTTAATATAGAATATCAGATTCTCATTCATCGTATACACTGGGACTATATTCCAAAATTGTGGGTCAGCGAGCGACAAACTATTAAGGAATACATCTCTCCTATCCTTCCTCCAAATATCAGTTTTGCATTCGTACTCGTATTCCTCGCTTCAACAACCCCCTCCCTACAACCCATTCCTACAATTGCCACTTCTACGCAAATCGGAAGATGATTGGAGCGACTAACAATAGGAATAATCTAAAAATCTTTAATTATATTGATTGCAGTTAGAGTGCATGCCGCAAGATCGATAGTACTTCCACTTCCGCAGGACAAGCGAGCGTAGCTTGCCGGCCAATCACTACGTCACGATCCAACACAGATCTTTCCGCAAATGCATTTACCCCTTCCGGGAACACTTCACAAGGTACATGGTTCAAATCACCAATACGCGCGTTGTAATGGAAAAAATTAATTAAATTTTAGCTTACAAATATGAAAGAGGGCAACAAATTTAATTTATTGCAAAATATACACTAATTATTAGCTGTGTTTAACTGTTTTACTAATCGTTAAGTTCAAACTCAATTTTTATATGAAAATGACTACTTATTAGTCGAAAGGAGGGGGGTCTCGAATCCAAGGTCCTTCAAATGACCTTGAGTCTGATATGATGTATATATATATATATATATATATATATATATATGTATGTGTATATATATATGATATATATACTTTTCTGGATTTTTCTATCGGATTTTTTACAGTTGGATCTTCTTTCAACCTTGAGGGTTGTCTTTTTAATGTTAAATTCACTTCTTATTGTTGATAGATACTGTAGGATTTTTTTCGAATTTTTTGGGCTAAATCTAAATTGGGCCAAAACCGTCCTTAGCGACCCTCCTCCTTTGCTTTAAAACAAGTTACTAGCTTACGTGTCAAGAGTTCGGACCAAAGGAATTTTTTTTTAATTTGGAAATTTGAAACATATTACTATATTTTACTATACTTTACTATTATAATTGTTATTTTGTTATAATTTTAGCATTGTTTCGTAATTATATTGTCATTATTATAAATTACTTTTCTAAATGAAAGCTTGAATCTTCTGGGCAAATATACT
>NC_046657.1:181535519-181551829 GCF_010883055.1 Belonocnema kinseyi
AGGTTATGTATTTAAATCGCGGAATGAAATCTATTTTATACTTGAAAAATAATAAGAAACATAAAAAGAATTTAACAATTTGTTGAACTTTTAGACGAAAAACAATCTGCCCGCTATGTGGGTATATTCTTAGCGCTTGCAAGTTTCAGCACGTCTAGGGGGCGCGAATTTTTGTTCTTGCACTTCGCGCTCGATAATGTATTTACTTAATGCTGCATGCTCGGTCTTTGTACTTCTCCCACATTTGCGTACAAACTTTTCGAAATTAAAGCTCAAAGCATTGACAAAACTGTAATTTGTTGATTGCGAATTATATTTTGTTAAAGCTCCTTGGGATTTAAAAAACACCTCACCACGGATCTCGTGCTTCGCCCTTGATTTTTTCCTGAATGCAAACTTTTGTACATTATGTTCAACACTATTATATGAAATGTATATTAAATTTATTTTTGTACCTCAGCCCGAGATTGCTTATTTAGCTATTGAAAACAAAGTACAAATTTTATTCATAATGATTTATTTTTTGTATTTTTTCCCCTAATTTTGCTCTCAATTTTATTCTCAGCGCCCTGAAAGATATATCGTTTGAATCAACTTATATTATTACAATTCATTATATGCATTTGTATTGAAACAGACGTATATTGACTGTCGAAACGAAGCTTAAAATAAAAACTATGCGTTCCATAAAAAATGATTAATTACGGATTTGGAGCACTTTTGTAAGTGAATACATTTGGTCCATTTATTTTTTTCATAATACGTATCTTTTGCGCCCAAAAATGCATTTTTTTTACTTCTCTAGTTGTTTTTTACGAATTAAACAAAAACTACGCATGCCATCAAAACGTGATTAACAAATTTGTATTTTTTTGTTGGATGCAACATTTTTTAAATTTACCTTTTTTTTAACTTGCATAGTTACATCACGAAATAGAAAATTTTATTTTTTATTATTTTTGTTGTGGGATCAAAATTTATATTTTCGATAAAATTCAAAAAGTTGTTATGACAGTCTTGTTAGGGGGGGGGGGGGGGGGGGGGGGGGGGGGGGGAGTTTTACACAAATCTATTACGTTCTCGTTATATCCCTTAGAATTAGTTTTCCCTTTTCTCCAATGACCTTTTTTCTAGTAGTCGCCGTCAGCCTTGGGTCCCTGGCCGCGCCCCTAGGTTCCCAGTCCGCCACTGTCATAGGGTAATGAAAATAACAGAAGAAAAGATTTGGGAAGTCCAAAGTAGATTTATGCCAGGAAGGTCATGTACGGATTAAACCATTTCTGAAGTAAATTTCAACGAGGAATTCAATGGTGATCTTCATTTTTACCTTGAAGTTGGCCTTCATGACATTTTAAAGTTCCACTTTGTTTTTTTTAATGAAAACCCCCTTTTTACATCTGCAATGGATAGAGCGGAAAATTCTACTTTTAGGTACGTACCCAAATCATAGGTCAATTGTAACGTTCAAGGTCAGTTAGAGGTTATTTGAAATTAACAAAGTTTTTCAAGAGGTCAGTGTAATTCCTGATGTGAATTTCAGCGAGCAATTCATTGGTGAGCTCTGTATTGATCTTGGTTACAGCGTTTTGAATATTGTAAAATCATAAGGAAATTTTTCATTAAAAGTTCCAGGTGTTCTGGTGAGAGCTCTTTTCCTCCCCGAAGTGTTAGACAGTCCTGTACCGTTTTTCGATACCTAAGGCGATACCATAAGTCCTATACCGTTTTTCCATACAAATATTACGAATCGAAACTAAATTTACGTATTACGAGAACATACTTACTATCTTTCGCTAAAAGATTATTATGGCGCAAGCTAAACTTTCGGAACGATAGAGGGTATCTGTATTAATGATGCGTGGTTGGAGAGATCAAGTTCGATCTTATGATCAAGTTCGTTTGCTTTTCATTCGCACTTTTCGTAATGGAGAAGGGTTAAATCCTGTCTCAAAATCAACAATTGAAAGAACTGTAAGGCACTTTATAAATCATGGATCTATCAAGGACCTTCAGAGAACTGGTCGGCCAAAATCTTCAGGATCTGAGGAGATGCAGATGGGCATTGCCCAAGCATTTATTGAAAACCCACACCTTCGTTTACGTCAAGCTAGTGATGAGCGTGACGTTGCTCGTAAAAGAGTGCGAAATATTTTAAAAAGCATGAATTTCTATCCTTACAAAGTTCATCTGGTACAAGAGCTTAATGAACACAATCCTGATCGCCGGGTTGAATTTTATGAAATTATGATGGACAGAATTGATGGAGATTCTCTTTTCTTGTACAATACACTATTATCAGATGAGCATATTTGGACTCACGCTAATCAAGCAACCCGAAACGTGAGAGGCAAGGGGACTCACGCTAATCAAGCACCCCAAAGGGAACAGAATTTAATACGCCCACGTCGTTGTTCCTGGGTAATGCTAAACGTAAACGTAAACTGCTTGGAAAAATCCTTGAAAAAACCTTGAAGATCATCACCAAGATCAATACAGAGCTCACCAATGAATTTCTCGTTGAAATTTACTTCAGGAATTCTACTGACCTCTTGGAAAACTTTGTTTATTTTAAATAACCTCTAACTGACCTTGACCGTCACAATTGACCTATGACTTGGGTACGCAACTAAACGTAGAATTTTTCGCTCTATCGATTGCAGATGTAAAAAAGGTGGTTCAATTAAAAAAAAACAACAAATTTGACCTTCAAAAATCCATGAAGGTCAACTTCAAGGTCAAAATGAAGGTGACCATTGGATACCTCGTTGAAATTTACTTTAGGAATTACACTGACCTCTTGGAAAATTTTGTTAATTTCAAAGAACCTCTGACTGACCTATAACGTTACAATTGACCTATGACTTTGTTACGTACCTGAACGTAGAATTTTCCGCTCTATCGATTGCATATGTAAAAAGGGGGTTTGCAATTTAAAAAAAAAAAAGTTGACCTTCTAAAAGCCATGAAAGTCAACTTCAAGGTCCAAATGAAGGTCACCATTGAATTCCTCGTTGAAATTTATTTCAGGAGTGATCTTCACTTTATTGAAAAATATTTTATCTGAGAAATATCCAACCATCCCGGGACTTTTTAGACAGCCTGTATACGGGTAGCAAAGCGAGTGTAAGGGTAAATGGGAATTTGAGTGACTGTTTCGATATTACTCGAGGAAGTAGACAAGGATGCGTTATGTCTTCATGGTTATTAATATTATTTATGGACAAGTGTTTAAGAATGGCTCTTTTCGACGAATGAGGGGTGGATCTCGAAACAGTAAGGGTACGTGGGTTAGCCTTCGCACATGAGAAGGCTGTTATGGTAGTCAATCGAAGACTTGCAAAGAATGATGAATAAACTGAATGCAAGCATGAAGAGAATGGGCCTCGAAATTAACCCAAATAAAACAAAACTATGGTGTTCAAAGGAAAGAGTGATAAACAATACGCAAAATTGTATTAAATTGGTATAGCAGGACTCCTTATCAGAAGTAAAAATATATCAAACACAGCTAAAATGGCAATACATAATTCTATATTTGTACCGACTGTACTATACGGTAGCGAGACATGGACTTATCAAGAAAAAGATAAGAGTAAAATTAACGCAATTGACATGAGATTCATGCGTATAATATACGGAAAAACTCTGATGGATAAAGTGAGTTATAAGCTAATCCTCAACGAATGTGGTACAGAAGAGACGTTAGTAGACACATGGGAAAGAAATCGGTTAAGATGGTTCGGGCATGTTGAAAGAATACCAAAGGATCGACTACTGAAACAATTGTATGAAGGTAAAGTAAAAGGCAGCGTGCCCAGGGGAAGACCACGGGAAGAATAGTTAGAATACATAAATAAGACGCTAGTTAGAAGAGACATAAAAAGCCACGGAAACACGAGAGCCTGTATGAAAAAATGTATGGACCTAAAAGAAGCTAGAGAAGTATGCCAGGATAGAAAAGCATGGCGACAAATAGTTAATAAAAAGAGTATCAGTAGAGTGAATAACGCCTGAAACAAAAGATCTTAGATACTAATGGACCTAAATGGGGAACCTCAATTGACCAATTTGTGTGGATCTTCACTTAGGATGATTGCTAGAGAGGTTGATTACCAACCTGTGCCGGAGCTGTGTTGCGGAACGAACGTGTTATTTGAATAAATAACACGATATTTCTAGATCAATGAAAAATTTTTATATCTTTTTTTTACATTACTCCCTTTCTCGCAGAGTGAGTCACGCATACCCCGAAAGGGAAATGGCTTCATGGTATAATAATAAAGTGTTCCCCCTACCAAATTTGTTCTCTCGTTGGTGTTGCGGTAGGGCTTAAGCTTTCTTTTCATGACTTTGACGGCTATGTTCGTGGTAGTATTGCTACTGACAGGGCTTCCCATGCCAAATAGGCTGATAACAAAGAGAAGAGGGACCAAGAAGAACACCAAAACACAAATGATAATGGAGAGTATATTAAAGATATTGAAAGGCTTGTCGCTTTCCGAGGATCATCGGGGCGCCCCTGGAGCCACATCATCCGGAAGGGTGGCGATGGTGACCTGCAAGATGGTCAGGCAGATCTCACTAATCAAACAGCTGGCCAGCAAAAAGATCCGCGATAAACGGTAAGCAGTCCAAGGTAAACTGTGCCTGCTGAGGATAATTTGGCAGCGTTAGATATTTGTAGCCAACCATATCGACAGAAACACCGTGGGAGAGCATCAATTGGGATACCACAATGAAAGAGAAATTGGTGCGTCTCTATTATGAAAGTGCGAAGTTTGAAACGAACATGGAAAAAGGATAGAATTTTAGAACGAAATTTGCTGCAAAAAATCCTAATACACAGAAAATCGCATTAAGAGATCTTATTGTTAAGGTGAAGGGCATCAGGAGTAATATACACGTGACAGAAGACCTAGTAATGGAGATTAAACGACAGGTTGATTTGACGTGGAAAAACGACGGCAATGAACATTAGTTTGTGGAAGTCGCGTCATGTAGTCAAGCAGGAGCAATTGATGTTCTTTCTCAACCTATTGATGATCATAGACTCTTCTTACTTAAATACCCAGAGCTAGATACAAAAATAAATGAGCAGAATCTGGCAGATCAGAAACGCTCAGTATCTGTAAACAGATTGCTTCAGGCTGTTTGAAACAGCTGTTATCAAAATTGAAGTGGAACAGCAGCTTCCTGTTGATAAACTCGCCTTGGAAGATGTGGACAACGAAGACTTGATTAAAGCTGAAGGAATATGTGCTAGGGATAATGAACATCATATACCGGATCCACTAGAAACAAATCCGGATATTAATAACGATGATATGCATAGCGAAACTCCAGAAAAACTACAGCACCTCGAAAGAAATTTTGGTCATGCTTTATTAGAGTTCAGATATTTCGAACCAACACTAAGGCATTTTCTTTCTAAAATAAACATCACAAGTGATCTGCATGCACGAATAGAACACTTCAACAGCAAGTTTGCACCTACGTATTTGAACGCAATACAAACTGCGTTAGAGGTGCAAACTCTGGTATACTGTGCTGAATATGGATGTCAGAAAAGTAATATGGATGTCAGAAAAGTAAGGTGCAAATTGGGTTGATTAACTCAATATAAAAAAGGAAATTGAATCAGAAATATGAGAAACCATGTTACTGAAATCATTCATCTTCGGCACGTTGAGACACTAATACCAGCAATACTGGATTAGATTATGGACTCCCATGGATAGATTTGATATTCTTATGGCCAGACTGCGTCGGTGCAAGAAAAGCAGTGCACGAAGGCAACAAATCGAAACTTTTAGACAGTTGAAAGAAGGATTTATCGTGAACTAAGTGTCAAGAAAAATAACCAGCAAGACAGCTAAATTCCACAATTAGAAGATATGACTAACTACTGGTCGGGTATTTGGCAACTGACAAACATCATAGCTTTGGATTTTTAAGCGGTCTTGAAAAGAGCAAGTAACTGGAAACCTCTAGGTCCGCACATGGTGCACAACTTCTGGTACAAGTACATGACGAGTGTCCATCTTGCGTTGGCAATGTGTTTTCAGTAGATCGGTTAACACCCAGATCTGATGCCCGGATTTATGCTTCAGGGTACTACGTATATGTTACCTAAAAATCCAGACACTCAAAATCCATTTGAATTTCGACCGATAGCATGCCTGCCAAAAATTTATAAATGTCTTACAGCTATCATTGCAGATAAGGTATATTATCATTGCGATGAGATCGACAGCCTTATAGAAAAACAAAAAGATGTTGTAACTCATGAAGCTGTAAAGATCTAGTCACTATAGACGCTGCTGTCACGACTCAAGCTTGTAAGCATCAAAGGAACTTACACATGGCATACATTAACTACAAGCAAGTGTTTTCTTCTGTGCCGCATGACTATTTGCTTGAAGTCTTAAAACTTTACAAAATCTGCCCACGCATTATTGACTTGCTAAGTCAAGCGATGAAGCTCTGTGGTACAAAAATCAAGTATTTTGATCATGGGAAATCAAGAATAACTAGATCAATATGCATTACGACGGGTATATTTCAAGAAGACTCCTTTAGTGCACTATAGTTCTGTTTACCGTTGAACCCCTTGAGAAAAACACTAAACAGCATGTCTCAGGTAACCCATCTCCTGTACATGGATGACCTGAAGCTATACGCTAGTTAGGCCCAGAAACTACAGCAAGTGATCGATGTCAGAAAGCAGTTTTCCAATGATATCCACATGGAATTTGGAGTAGATAAATGCAGAACAGGGCATTTAATCAGAGGATAATCAGGGACCGCAGAGTTAGAGAACGAGTTTGAAAATGAAATTGTGGCAATAGCTGCAGGCGAATCATATAAATATCTGTGTATTCTTAAATCTAAGGGTATTCAGCATACAATAGTTAAGGCAAGTCTAATGACTAGCTTCACTGCGAGACTTAGATTGATCATGAAGAGTTTTCTCAACTCGGCAAACAAAATCAGGGCAATAATTACATATGCCATCCCTGTCCTTATATTCACCGATTGAAAGCGTAGTTTTACCCCGAAAAATAGTGGGTAGGGGCGTTGCTGATGTCAAAAAACTGTATGGTCACAAGTTACACAGTTGAAAGACCTATTTAAATCCAAACAAAATGTTGCGCTTTATAGCACCATCTGTAAAGCAGTTCATGAATACACGCCCTTGAATTTGTCCTCAGATGGGGCTTTGCATATCAGGACAGAAGCCATAAAGGAAATAAAAATACAATGGAGTCAGAAATCTGTCCGCGGCGAGCGCCCCAAAACGTTATATCAACATGAAATGGATAGTGAGGCATCCAATATTTGACTTAGAAAGTGTGTTCTGTATCCAAAGACGGAAGGATTCGTCAGTGCGATACAGGATAAGGTTGTGAGCATCAGAAATTATCGCAAGCACGTGTTGCATCAGGACGTGGTTAACCGTTGTCGATTATGTGAAGATACCAACGAATCCATCGAGCATATTATTGACGGCGGCTGCGTAATGGCTCAGAGAGAATATACGCACCGACATAATAATGTAGCAAGCGTTATACATAAAAAACTTGCCCTAAATCTAGGACTCTTAAAAGAATGGATGTTTTTCTATAGATACACTCCAGTGCCCGTTTTAGAAAGCGAAGATTACATCTTATATTAGGATGTGACTATCCCAATGGATCATTACATCCAGGCCAAACGACCTGACATCGTGATGCGCGAAAAAAATTTGGAATCATCGACATTGCTTGTCCACTTAACCGAAATTTGCAGTAAACCTATAAAACCAAGATCCACAAGTATAGCGAGACAAGGCATGAGGTAAAGACCATATGGAGAAATGTGAATCATGCATCTATACATCCGATTGTGATTTCGGCTACAGGTAATGTGCACGCAAGATGCACTGAACATCTTAAACATTTAGGGGTCAGTAGGGTATTGTCAGAAGCTCAGAAGGCGGTTTTATTAAACACCTGTCGCATTGTAAGAAACTTTCTTGATCATCAGGAAGAAAGCGACTAAAAACCTGTAGAGTGGCAGATGGTAGCTATAAGAAAGCATCCAAAGGGGACTGTTGTGACCGCCAACGCTAGCGGCCGCTCGTAATTGTATGTCTACAAGGTCATCGCAGAAGGCTTCAAACATTGTATTGGATTGACTAATAAGAACCTAATCTCATTTGTTACTTGACTTAGTCCGTGACCATGATGTATAGCCGGGTTCACCCGAGGAAAAGTTTTATATAAACAAAGTATAGTGTCATTTTTTCGATAAGGACAAGCAATTTTTACGCACAATTATACTTTGCATGCAAACAATTTATGTTATAAGCTATTTGTTAACATAATTTCTTCATAACAATTCACTTAACGAGTCAATCTTTTTTTTTTATTCAGGCACTCCTGTGCATAAATTTCTAGCGATATTGAGTAGGGGAAAATTTTTTCAAGAAGACGAAAAATAAAACCGTCAATATCGATATTTTTTCCTCTTTTTGCATTAACATAAAAGTTAAAATAATCACACATTCAAAAATCGGCTCTCATAATTCCGTTCAAAATTGAACGCTCCATTTTTCTAAAAGAAAAATAATGCAAAATCGGTAATGAATTTCGCCCTACCAGTTATTTTGAACCCCGTTTTTTCATTTCACTCTACTGTGCACCGCCGATTAGCAAAGAAGGCGGCTCAAACCGCCGCCGCGACTAACATGGGTAAATTTTTTATTTTCGGAAAATTGAATTCATGCTCCAGGGTTGTATCTAAATGTACCAAGTTCTACAGAGATTAAAGGGATGTATCTACGAAATAAAGCAATAATAATGAATTTTATTTTTAAGCCACCCCCGTCCCACCCCTGCAGGACACCAAATATGACCCAAAAATAAGAAAACTACATTTTTACGTGCTGTTATTAATTTTGAGCAATTTCTGTCGTCGTTTTCATACAAATTATTACTAATAAACAATTTGAATATTTCCCGTAACTTTTTAAACAATGTTTAATTGTTTAAATAAATGGAAATTATTTAAACAATTTTCTATTCCCAACCAATGTAAAAAATAATCGAATTTTTCTATTGTAATGTAATAGTCAGTAATTGCTTGCAGTATTCAATTTTGTTTAAACATTATATAATTATAAAGGCAATTCATTATTTTCTTTTCACAACATTTCTATAAATTGAGCCAGAGATGTCCAAATTTATCTCAAATTGGTGTCCTAAACTACATTTTGTTGAAAATTGCAATAATTTTGATACATTTTTTCTATTTTTTAAGAAATCTCTATTTGTTAAAACAATTTTGATTTACTCAATCATTTTTTTCTGATAACTTAGACCAAAAAAATTAAATAAAAAAGAATACATACAATTATTTTTCTGACTGTATATTTTATAAAAAAAGGTAGTAACAGTTTTTTAATTGTTCAAACATTTTTTAAATCGTATCTTCTGAATTAAACATAATATGATTTTTTAAAAATGTTTTTTAGATTGAGTATGGATGGTTGACATCTTTTTCGGTACCCTATTAAATAAAGCATAAAAGTCATAAGAATTTTTAGATGATAAAAGTGCCAATTTTGAAATTAAAAAAATTAAAAGTTATAAAAATACTAAACTACAACAATTATTGGGCAAGGAAATTCAGCACTTTAACACGGCGAATTCGCTTAACTTTTTCCGCGATGTAGAATCTCAACATCTCTCCTTCAAGAAAGCGAATCAGAATGGATGAAAAACGAACATTACCAGCGAGGCTTAAAAATTGTTAAACATTAACAGCAGTGAATGAAACTGCTGATATGATATTAATATATGATATTAATATCGGGCTTTAACTGTTTGATAACGAGAAACGGGGATGAAAAACAGTGCTTATATGCAAACACACACACGCACACTCGATCGAAAGACTTCTCATCTCCTTTGTAGAATCTGCCAAGGATTTAACTTTTGTTCACTTGACCTCCTGATCAAAAAATCCTTATGGGTACTAGTCCAAAAAATCAAAAGTTTTCGAGATAACTGGGGCTGAACCCAAAAAATATGACCACAAGCGAATCTAACGTCCCGCTTGAAACTTGAAGATATATGCTAGAAACACTGGTTAGATAAGTCCAGCTAAAATAGCGCAATGTAATGGAACTGCCCTGGCAATGTAAAGATTTTAAAAAATAATCAAGGCAAAAGACATTCTGGACCAACCAAGAAAGGCAAGACATGTTATTAGTCCAGTAGTTTAAGATGAGACTGTAGATCAGACCAACCAACAAAGGCCAGGCATGTTATTATTAGTCCAGTCGGTTAAAATAAGATTATTAATCAGTCTAACCAACAGAAGCAAGACATGTTATTAATCCAACTAACAAAGGCAAGACATGTTGTTAGTCCAGTCGGTTAAGGCAAGACTATAAATTAGTCCAACCAACAAATGCATGACATGTTATAAGTCCAGTCGGTTTTATATATTTTATATTTATTTTAGTTGATTTAGTTGATTTAATTGATTTTCATTTTATTTTAGTAGATATTTGAAACATGTCTTGCCTTTGTTGGTTGTCCTGGCCTATAGCCTTATCTTAATTAGCTGGACTATAAAATATATTTTGTAGTGCAGAATGTCTTTTGCTTTGATTATTTTTAAAACCCTTCACATTGCCAGGGTGGTCCTATTACATTGCCTTTAGTCGCTGAACTGACTTTTCCTTTGATAATTGGACTTCTCTACAGTCTTGTATTCATTGAGTGAACTGTCTTCCACCTTTAATATTTCGAACAGTACATATTTACATTGCCAGGAAAGCGCCAAGATTTCAACTATTATTGCCAGGACAGCGCCATTTTGTTGCCCTTATTAGCTAGACTGGTCTTAACAGTGTTTCTGGTATGGTCAGTGATTGTGCTGATAACAGTTTATTGAAGATCTGCACCTCATCTTCAAGTTTCAAGCGCGACATTAAATTCGCTTGTGGTAATATTTTTCGCATTCAGCCCTACCTGTCTGGAAAACTTTTGATTTTTCGGACTTGTATCTTTAGGATTTTTTGATCAGGAGGCTATCAAATATATTATATTGCAATTTCAGCCAATTTAACCGGGGCCGGATTTTAATGTAAATTCTGCGGGGTCCTTTAAACTGTGAATTTTTAAATTTTATAATCTTCAAAATTTTGGAAATGTTAAATTATAAATTTACCTTTACGTTTACAGTAAAACACTGTTTTGTTGCTAATATATGTCTCAGTAAATTGCCAATTGATAATGAATGGTGACTAACTTGGGAACAGAGTCGAACCCTCCGCTTGTTGCTCTTGTCCCTCGCCAATCGTATACCCTCGTGTACTGTACAACGCGCGCCAGTTCCAAGCTATAAAATATTCTCCACTTCCAATTATACACAAAAAAACAACAAAAAGAACATTTTCGAAAAAAAACTATCTGAACGGTTCGGTATAATTACCTTTAGATCATGTGGTGAAAATATTCCGTTCGACACTTCATCCGTTTAGATCAGCGTTTCGCAAACTTTTTTCGCACTTTTCAGGGGGGGTACAGGGCCGCCACCCTACAATTTTTTCACAATATTAGAACCCAAGGGGGATACTTGAATGCCGGTAATGCGGGCGGTGATAAAAAATTTGTTAAATTAAACTTTAATTAGCGGAATCAATTTTATCATATAATTTTAAGAAAATGAAAAAAGCAGGAAAAAGAGGAACGGCCGCTCTAATTAATACTTTACATAAAAAACAAACAGAAATGCAATCAAAGTTATGCACTAGCCGTCCAATAAGAAGTCGAACGCGGGACTTTCACCGTCCGGCAAGACGACGGCGTGAGAGTTCCCCACTATTCTGCGCTGAGAGCGTGTGCGGTGTAGAGCGACCTTATGTGTGAAGTGAAACATTAGGTCGTGTGCATTGCAGAGAAGAAAGTGGAGGGGATAGAGGTACGGTCTCCGCCGTCGTTTCATTACTTTCCTTTTTATATATTTCAGCAAATTGCATCCCCCTATTCCACCCCAATATTCTTATGACCTGTCCGGGAGCTCAAACATTATGTGTGACGATCTAGCTGCTTGTCAAATTTATTCTTAATATAATTGTTATAAATATAACCTAGTTTACGTAAATAGACAAAGGAGGCAAGATTTCTGGGTCTAAAATGTTTCCAATTTAGTGCTGCATGTCTTAGTCATATTTTTCGTAAACAATTAATTTTTAACAAATAAAAAACTAATTTTTTACAAAACAGTTTCATTTTCTACCTAAAAAATGACGTTTAAAAAATACATTTTTTAACTGAAAACTTTAGTTTATGCTTAAGTTTAAAATTGAAAAAAT
Organism: Belonocnema kinseyi; assembly: GCF_010883055.1. Taxonomy (NCBI): domain Eukaryota; kingdom Metazoa; phylum Arthropoda; class Insecta; order Hymenoptera; family Cynipidae; genus Belonocnema; species Belonocnema kinseyi. The sequence goes on from NC_046657.1 coordinate 181,547,887, forward strand.
TAATTTTTAACCCACCAAAAATGCAAATTTTCAACCGAACAAACGAATTTCTAACTAAAACAAATAATTTTTGAAAGAAGAAGAATAATTCGCCACGAAATAAATTAGAAGATAAATTTATAACTAAAAATATAACTTAAAAAAAATGTCAACAAAATTGTTCAATTTTCATCTATAGAAACGAATTTCAAACTGAAACAATAAGTATTCAACCAGGAAAGTACTAGTTTAATTTTCAGACAAAAAATGGAATTTTCAACGACAAAAATTAATTTCCAAGTAAAAAAGATTAATCTTCAACAAAAAATGAATCAGTTGAATTTTCACTTATGAAAATCAATTTTGAATAAAAAAAAATCGAATCTACAATAAAATAGACAAATTTTCAACCAAAGAAATGAATTTGTGTGCAAAAGGACTAATATTCTTCTAAAAAAAGACGAAAGGGCAAAAAATACATGAATTTTCAACCACTTAGTTGCATTTTTAACTAAAAAGATAATGAATTTAAGTAGTTTTTAAGGTATTCGAAATATAAAAAAACTTGCAAACATTTCCGAAAATTTCTCAAATATTTCTTGGTTTCTTCCAAACTTCTAAATGTTATTAATATATGAAAAATTTACAAAACCCTGTTTTAAAATACTCATCTTAATATTAGAATATTTAGCTTTTACAATTTTTTTAAATTGCAAAATAATTGTGTTTGTAAATAATTTTAAAATAAATTTACAAAAATTTATTTTTTGAAGAAATATTTAATTATTTTAATAGGAAAAAACAATTCTAAAAATGATTTTCATACAGTATAATTTTATGTTCCTCTTGTAAATTTCAATTGTCAATGTGAAATGACAGAGGCCATCTCCAGACAAAGAGACGCATAACCTCAACATTGACATAATATTATAATGCTTAATTGAAGAAGTCCATTTATAAATATGATACTTTTAGCTAGTCCAAATAGCGTTTTTTCTGTTTCTAGACAAATACCACCCTCAAGGAGGAACTTTTTCTACTCACCTCATATACCAAATATCAGCATTAGCCTACGTGCTGAGTTATAGGAGGTTAAGTTTCGAAGGTTGCACATCATAAAATATAAAACCACGCATCAGAACATGTACACTTATGGCAATACGAATTTATCCCAACTTCATATAGACGGAACGGATGCAATTCTTAAAATATATTACATTTCATTCATAAAACACGTGAACGCGTTGTTGACTTGTCGAGTGAGACTGGTGCAGCAATTAAATTTCCTCTGCAGTGGAATTACAAATTTCTGGTAAAATTCCCATCGTACTGCTTTTTCAAAACTTTCCATGTGAATTAGATAATAGTATATTTTGTGATTTTAAAGAAGCCTAGTAAAAGTGTATGATAATATCGGTTATAATATGGTTGAAATTTACCACGTTAATCACTGGTATTTTTATGTCCACTGATTCCTGTGTTAATATTATAATTTTACGGTAAAACTGATATAGATATTGTGAATTGACACTGTTAATCGTTGCAAGTAGACAATAAACTTGTAGAATTAACGCATAAATCATAGTAAAACGTTAACAAGCCGACTTGAAATTTTCAACCACTTTTTTTTACAGTGTAGGATCAAACATAGTACAAAAAATCCGTCGTGAAATTTCATATGAAAACTGTACTCTGTATGCAATAATTTTTTTAACGAAAAATGAGAATAATTTTATAAATATGCCCTCAATTTTATCTGAATATGATACTTAGGAAATAGATTTCCTAAATGAAATTATAAAAATATCTTTATTAATTAGTGAAATAGTATTAAGATTGGCCTTTAAATGTCACGTCCCACGACTTTTATAATAATAAATAATTTTAAACAATGGATTATAATAACATAACATTTATATTCAATGATAACTCAACAAGTTAAAGGATTATATTCAACATCCAATTATTATTGTAAACAAAACCTAGTCTTGTTAAAATCATTCGTGAAGATCAGATTTGTAAAGAAATGACGTAACAGTGTAAAGTTAACCCTACAGCCCAAGAAAAGCTACGCTTCATATTTTGCACAAAAAACAGGCACATTTTATTAAAAAACAATAAATTAATTAACAAGGAAACCAGAAAAGGCAGCTGCATATTCAATCCTATACGTTTACAAAATTCTGGTACCTACACCACATGTAAATACATCATTTTGTCATTCTGACCTACATATTTCTATGACGGAGACCAGCATCTTAGATCCTAAAGCAATGAACAGCTTAATAAAGATGACAGCTATAGGAGGGTGAGCCGTTCACACCAACCAAAAGGACACACACAAACCTTATGTTCTTCTACGCATCACAATATCTAATCCTTGGACACCTCGGAAGGGATACCATATATTTTGGTAACTGCGCCATTCTCCATATTTGGGCACATCAAGATTTCTAATCACTGATTGGCTATCTCATTAATAACCCTCATGGTATTTTGAAAGGAATACAAGGCATTATGTTACTGCGACATTCTCCATATATGTACATATACATAATTCTCAACGCCCATTGGACAATTAGGGTCTTAATTTTCTTCTAACTAATTGATTGACAACGCTGATTGGAACCAAGAAGAATCCCTACTTCTAAAACCACTCACCCTTACGGGAATCTAAGAAGGGATCTTGTGAATAAATACAGCGGATTCGGAAGCAGAAATCAATTTAGTTCCAGTTTCAGTTTAGTTTGTTCCTGTTTAGTCGATTAACTCCAGCTTCAGTCCTTACCCCAGTCCAACAGCGTTGGCCCGTCAACTATTTAAATCTAAAAAACTACGAAGAATAGCTTCTGTGTGGAACTCCGAGTCGAGAACACCTGCCACAAAGGGACAACGCAGCCCAGACACGCTGACTTTGCCATCTCAGCCTGCGGACCCATATTCAGTGCCATCCACCTCCTGCGGGTACCCATACAGGGTGCCAACAGAAGGACGGGCTACTTTTAATTCAAGGAACGAGAGGGCGAATTGTCCACTCTCTACAAAAAGGGAACTTTGTAAGTAAATCAAGGAATCAAATGATGTAAATCAATTCGGAGGTTTATCAGGAAACGTTTATCAAATCTGATCTTTATATTTAAATTCTCTTAATACTCAAATAAATATTCAATATTTTATATATTATAACATATTTGATTTATTTATTGTATCTGGTAGTTATCTTCATCCCAGTTTTCTAGTTTATTTAAAATTAGATTCTAAAACAAGGAACCACTTTGAATAAAAGAAAATACAAGGTAAGTTACATCTCGTAGGACGTAACACAAATTATACAAAAAACTTTTAAAATATTAACAAACGGTTATATAGATTTGGCTTTAACCTTATGGAAAAGTTTCAGAAATAAATATTTCTATTGTCGTTTTTCAGCACATGATTTTGCCGTAAACATAAAGCAGATTAAAATAAATAAGAAACATACAAATAAGAAAGGTCAGAAATTCATGCAGTTGTCTGTTACAAAATCCCACACATTTCTGAATAAAACTCTTTACCACACCACATTAATTATGGATGTTTAATTGAGGTCAGTTCCCTTACTATTCTCACTTGAGAATTGGGGAATCTCTTTTTCGCAAACAAAAAGTATGAAAGTCCTTCGTTTGTCGACTTTTATTATTATTTATTTCTTTTACACACACATACACACACACACACACACACACACACACACATATATATATATATATAATTAAAAATTTGTCATAAGGACAACCGCAGGATTTCGCCGGGAGCGGGTGCTAATCTGAAAAATCGCACCCACTTCCACCGAAATCGCGGTAAAATTTCAGCCACAATCACATCTCACAACCGTGAGATAGGTGGTTACAGTCTATAAAGGAATCAATACGACGATCCAGCAAAAGCCTCGTGCACCCTAAGAACACGGAGTGACCCAAGGACA
>NC_046657.1:181551929-181554137 GCF_010883055.1 Belonocnema kinseyi
TAAGGTCTCGATACCTCTCTTTCTTTTCATTCTCCTTGGCTATGATGTTTTTGTCAGCTGGTGCCGAAAATTCGATAACGAACATGGTTCGCTTCTGGAAGTTAAGAAGAACCATGTCAGGCCTCGAGTGAGCAACAGAAACGATTGTCGAGAATATAAAGTTCCAGTATATGCGGCACTTCCCATTCTCGACAATTGATTCAATTTCCCTAGGAGAATTTAGAGAAGCGATATTAAGGTGAATGCCGTAGGAGTGACAGAGATGGTAATAAAGCACTCTTAGTGCCGCATTGTGCCTTTGAATGTAGGCCGTTCCCGCATGTGTTGGACAACGAGATAGTAGGTGAGCTAAATGCTCGGGGTGTGCATGGCACGCCCTGCAGCTATCATCGGGAATGGCTTGGCTCAAAATGTGGCAACGGTATGTTAAGGTGGAAATGACATCGGCTTGGCATGCAAAAATGAAACCCTCTGTACCAGACTTCAATCCGGGCGATTTAAGGAAAGCAAACGTTACCTCACAAGACATTGACTGATCCATCACATTTCTGTGGAAGATACCGTGCATCCTCTTATCGAGGAGCCGTTCACGAAAGTTTTTCTCTTGTGCTTTCTTAATCCGGGCTTTCAGGAGTAAGTACTCGAGATAGATTAGATTTGATGCATTTTGCTCACCCGTAATACTGAAGTCAAGTCCGACTGTTTCAGCAGCCTCCTCCGCTGCTTTGTATAGAAATGCTCCTTTGCCCCCTTCTTCGTGATTCCTGACCATTTTAAGAAGAGGGTCTCTTCCATTTGCAACTCTATGTGCTGTACCCAGATTAATCCTGTTGTGAAAACATTCAAGACTCAATATTCCGCGACCCCCTTGACGGCGTGAGATGTACAGTCGCGGAACGGATGACTTAAGATGCATGCTTTTGTTAATGTGCATAACCTTTCTTGTCCCAATATCAAGAGATCTGAGCTTGTTCTTCGTCCATGGAACTACTCCAAATGAATATAGTAGTACCGAGACGGCAAGCATGTTTGTTGCAGATATTTTGTTCCTCGCCGACAGTTCGGAAGACCAAATCTGTCGAATGAGACGTTTGTATCTGCTTCGGGGACTATCCTTTATAGATGTCACATCCTGGATGCGGCTCTATGGCACGCCCAGGTATGTATAAGTCTTTCCAGCGCAAAGATGTCGTATGTCGCTTCTATCAACGAGCTCAGGATCTTCAGGGATGCCATTAAGTTTTCCTCGCTTCAAATAAACCTCGGTACATTTGTCTAACCCAAATTCCATTCCAATTTCCTTAGTATATCGTTCGACAATCCCCAGAGCTAGATGCAGTTGTTCTCTGTTTTTAGCATAGATCTTAAGATCGTCCATGTAAAATACATGAGTGACCTTGTACTTTCGATCTGCAGGTTTGCCGCACAAGTACCCGTCGGAATGGTGCAGTGCTAGAGATAGTGGCAATAATATAAGGCAAAAGAGGAGTGGGCTCATGGTGTCGCCCTGAAATACACCTCTCTGAAACGTGACCTTGTTAGTTTTCACACGATTTTTTGCCAGATGAAATAGTAAATCTGGTTTTCCAAAGCGGCATCAATCTCTCTATGCACCCAACTATTTGCGGATGAACCTTTAAGATTTCCAAAAGACAGAAAATAAATCTATGGGATGTAGAATCGAAAGCTTTCCGATTATCAATCCAGGCCATCGATAGGTCATGCTGACAGAATGCTGCATCTTTGCAGACACATCTATCAATGAGCAGGTTCTCCCGACATCGCGCTACGCCTTTCTTTGAGCCTCGTTCTTCATACATTTCTTGTCACACAGGTTCAATTGCCCGAACAATCCTATCATTTAGGATAGCTGTGAATATCTTATAAAGCGTGTTCAGATAAGTTATTGGCCTGTAGTTGTTTGGTTCAGCTAAATCGGCTATTTTCGGCAGGAGTATTGTGCGCCCTTCCACTAACCACTCTGGAATCCGCTCTTCCGACTTCAAATATGAGGTGAAAATACGGGCCAAATTCTGATGGGGGTTAATTCCTTCGGGACCACCCCTGGACAATTGTTCGCGACTGCCTATTTATTTTTGTAACCATATTCAGCAGAAGCCCTTGGTACAGAGACCCTCTATCCGCAACCCGAGGACGCGTTCGGTGGCTTTGTGATAGGCCCTTCAGTTTCATTCTAGAGGAATCAAA
>NC_046657.1:181554237-181563969 GCF_010883055.1 Belonocnema kinseyi
ATGTCCACGTTTTGAGACCCCCTGAATCCGAAAAACAGGTTTTTACGAATGTGTCTGCCTGTCTGTTTGCTGTATGTCTGCATGTCTGTATGTATGTCTGTCTGTCTATCCGTCTATGAACACGATATCTTTTGAAAAAAGTAATCTATTAGATTGCCCTTTGGTACACTCGTTTAGTGTCCCAAACTAAAGGTCAAGTTCGTTAGCCAGCCATTTTGGATGAAAATTCAAAAATCAGATTTACATGAAAAATGTATTATAATTGATATAAAAGTGTTGTGTATAATGTTGGACAAAATCAAGTGCGAAGCATGAGATACGTGATGAGAATATGTTCTTTAAAGCCAAAAGAGCTTTAACAAAAGAGAGTTCAAAATCACAAAATTACAGATGTCGGTCCGTTCACCTTTGATTTTAAAAGGTCTGTGCCCGAATGCGGAAGAAATGCAAAGACCAAGTGCGGAGTGCGATTGCCATCAGTCGCGCGCTGTATGTGGGCTCAAATTCTCTTTTAACGAAAGAGAATTCACAGTTACAAAATTACAGTAATGGATGTTTTAAGTCTTAATTGTAAAATCATTGCGCAAGAATGTGCGAAAATATAAAGAGCGAGCGCATAGCGCGAGGTAAATACACAATCAAGCTCTAGATAAATACAACGTCGAGCGCGAAGCGCGAGAACCAACAGTTGCGCATCCGAGGCACGCTCAAACTTGCGAGCGAAGCGAGCCGCGCGCGATGAGAATGTGTCCGCGTAGCGGGCAGATTTTTTTAATTTGAGAAAACATTTTCTTATACTGAAAAATTAACTGTATGATTTTTGGTTATAAATTTTTTTATTTGAAAATTTAGCAGCATTGATGCAAATTTTTTATTGTTTTTTTTTTTTTTGAAAATTGAGCTTTTTTAGTTAAATTTTTTTTTTTAGAAAATTATTATTCTTGTTTGAAAATTATTCTGTTTTAATAAAGAATTCATTTCTTTGGTTGATAATGCATTTTGCCGCAAAACTTCTTTATTTTTGGTAAAAAATATTTGAAAGTTGAAGTATTTTTTTGGAAATTAAACTATTTTTCTGAAAAAAATTTAGTTGTAAATTTATTTTCTAAACTGATAATGTAACCTTTTTTGTTGAAATTGCTCTATTTAGCTACAATTTTCTTTTTTGTTTTGTTTTAAAATGGATTTTAAGATTTTTGAATTTCAGTTTTTGTTAGAAAATTACTTGATTGAAAATTTAATTTTTTGTTTGCAAATTCAATTTTCTGCCTAAAAATTTAAATATTTGGTTGAAATTTTGATTGTTTTGGGTTTAATAATTATTTTTCAACTGAAAATGTAACTATTCATTTTTTCGTTAAACATTACTTTTTAGTTGGAAATTCAGCTATGTGGTTGAAAATTCATTCATTTTGTTGCATTTTCGTCTTTTTTTAGAATAATATTAGTCTTTTTGTACATAAATTAATTTCTTTGGTTGAAAATTTGTCTATTTTATTGTATATTCGATTGTTTTTTATTAAAACTTGATTTTTTAAGTGAAAATTTAACTGATCCATTTTTGGTTAAAGATTAATCTTTGTTACTTGAATATTAATTTCTTTCATTAAAAATTCCATTTTTTATTAGAAAAGTTAACTAGTACATTTTTGGTTCAATATTTATTGTGTCAGTTTAAAATTCGTTTCTATAGATGAAAATTGAACAATTTTGTTGCCATTTTTTTTCTTGAAAAATTGTCTTTTTAATTATAAATTTATCTTCTGACCTCTTTCGTGGCGAATTATTCCTCTTCTTTGAAAATTCATTTGTTTTAGTTCAAAATTCATTTATTTGGTTGATAATTTGCATTTTTGGTGGGTTAAAAATTAATTTTTTCAACTGTAAACTTGAGTATAAACTAAAATTTTCAGTTACAAAATGTATTTTTTTAAAGTCATTTCTTAGGATGAAAATTAAACCATTTTGTCAAAAAAATGGTTTTTTATTAGTTAAAAATTAATTGTTTACGAAAAATATGACTAAGACACGGAGAGTTTAATTTTGACATTCCAAGACGGTGTCATTTACACCTTAACATACCGTCGCGACATTTTGAGCCAAGACATTCCTGATGATAGCCTGATGGAGCCCAAAGAATATTTGTGCAAATTTTGGTGCCTATTGTTAAAAACTGTAGAAAATTTTATAGGCATCGTACGTTTTATACCAGTTAATTTTATATATATTTAAAAGACTGTGCACTCCGCTCCACACACACACACACACACACACTTTATCTCTCCTCAGTACTCTTATGGCCTCTCCGGTAACCAAAAAATAATTGTGAGAAATCTTATGCCAATTTGTCAAAAAATTCGGTTGTGTCCGCCTTATCTGTCCCACCCATCCGTATGCCCCTCCCATACTCTATCAACATGTCTGTGGTTTCAGGCCACTTGATTTTACATATTTAAACAACGTTCCCCCCTCCCCACTCCATCTGCTCATCAATACTCTTACGACCTGTCCGGGAGCCCAAAGAATAAGTGTGAGAAATCTGACGCCGATTGATCAAAAACAGCGAATGTGCCCCCGCACCCGCCCTAACCCACCGTCCCCCTTACTCTTACGATCTGATTGGGAGCCCAAGAATATGTGTGCGAATTTTGGTGCCGATTGTTAAAACTGTGGATTTTCATAAGCATCTTACGATTCAGGCCAGTTGATTTTATATAATTTTCAAAAACTGTGCACTAGTATATGTTAAAAGTTCAAATATTTATTTAAAAGAAGATAATTATTAATTTTTTTCATAACGTTGCAAAAATTATACAGTGATACTTTTCAGCATTTCAGGAGTTAAGCGAACTTTGAGCAAGCTAAAGTTCCAGTGGGAGAGCTGTTCAGAAAGGAATCTAAAAGTTTTCTGGAAAATATAACTTCGATTGATTGGACAAGATAGTCTGCACTCGGATAATCGAGTGCGACTGACAGCTCATTGAAAGTACACCATGAAAATTTAATAACCACTAAAAACTGATGATTTCTATCAATATATTATATTTTACTTTTCAAACGTGATCCAAAATTCGGGCAGACATTCCTTAAAGAAACTTAATAATAAGAGAAACTGTGCTTATTGAGGGCAACCTTTTTCATAGTGCATTTCACTTTATTTCTAAAAAAAATGTAAACAAAGCTATGCTTGTGAGAGCTTAGAATGCCACAATGTGAAAAATGTAAAGAAAGGGTGGTCATTTCTTCATTGTTCTTTGAATAGTGACCATTAAAAACAATTTGCAGAGCCCATTAAAAGTGTCTGAAAAAAGGTTTTTTTTATTAAGAGAATAAAATACAGTCGAGTCGCGGTACTGCGAAAATTTAGAGCCGGTTCGCCCTCACTTGTGAGAACACATAAGGGGACCCCACTCTTCCGACTATTCAATGTGTTAAAATATCAACTGTTTACATCCTGAGAGTTTGTAGTGACGAAATCAATGGTTATTATTAGAATGATTAATATAAATAGAGCGAAGGAAACGTTGAAAGACATCACAAATATAAAATCTTCCACCGTAATTATCGAGTGTATTTAATTATGAATTAAAATCAAAATTACAGTGAATTGTATATTTAATAAAATTATCAAATGTAGAAACGAGTAGTGGGGGCGAAAGGGTTATAGCGTCGTTCTCACTATCGTGGGAAAAACGTACTTAATAGCGGGAGTTCGCAGTACTGAATTTCGCGATACCACGACTCAAGGGTATTCATATTTTGTGGAAAACTTCTTAATTTCTTTTTGAACATCTTTCCCGCTGGAACTTTCAGCCTACTCAAAATTTGCTTGAATCCCTAAGCCCTGGAAAGTATAACTGTGAAATTTTTACGTTATGAAAAAAATTATTATATATTTTTATATTATTTTTTGAACTTTTAACATATACCATTACCCTAAGAAAAGTACAAAGCGTAATCGTTGTAAATTTTATTATGAAATTCTGATAATTGAGTCACAGAGCGCGAGTTGAAGAAAAAAAATAATTAAATTTTGGTTGAATGAAAAAATAGGTTTTTCTATTTATTTCGAAAACTACTAGAGCTGCTATTTTTTATGAGGAAAAAAAGGTGCGCAATTTAGTTTCCTATTAAAATATATGTTTTCAAAATGGAAATTTGACACATAGTTTACAAGCTCTCAGGGGCCAACAACTTTTATTCAGTCATATATACAATAATCAAAATGATTAAATTGTTACTTGCAACTAGTCGTGACTGCAATTATGGAAAACTATGTGTTCTCTCGTGCAGAAATTTCGATCTGGCCCCGTTCGGGGCCAGTCTTGGCCAGATCGGGCCGAGATCGGGAATCCTGCTTGGTGCCAGACCAGTCTCATTATAATCCATTTATGAACTTCGTAAAGAAAATTAAAGTAGTACTGGCACGCAAAGAACAGATTGCAGAAAAAAATTTCTTCTCAAGAAAATTTGTCTATAAAAATTTGTAGCAAATTAAATTCTCATTTTAATTCTCAATTACTTTACTTTTTGACAAATTCAAAAAGTCAATTCGAGATAATCTTTTCTCAAAAAAATTAAGCTATCACTAATTAGGATCGTTATATTTTTTTAAATTTTCTAAAAAGCGATATAGACAAAAAAACTTTTACAAGAAATAAAAATTTTTTAAGGAAATATTTCTGGTTCTTTAAGATATTAGTTAAAAAATGATAAAAAACAAGACAAATAATATTTTTGAGCATTTTGAGTTGCGCTAATAGCGACAAAGCATGGCAACTTTTTCGGAATAGATGGGGAGGGGGGGGGGCTTTCCGATATTTTGAGTGGAATATCTGCGAGAGCCGAGATACGACAATCATGGCTTTTAACTGATTGCGTTAAATGCGGGGAGCAAATTTGTTACTCGCCAAGAGTGGAAGATGGAATTGCACAATTATCTAGAAAAAGAAAAATTCAACCGCTGACTGAATGTGCGAAGAAAAATCAGGAAGTGTCTTCAAAGAGAATACACAAAAAAGGGAAAAAATCGATAGCTTTGTTAAAGAAAATAAAAATGCAATAAACAAAATTCACATCTCCAAGCGGTTCATGCTCTAAAATCACGACAAGGAAAACAAAATAAATACTTCCAAATTTTCTAATTGATGCCTTTTTAATCAAAACTACTTTTTGGATCCTTGAAATTTTTGTCATTCTTCAAAATGCCACCCTTTAAATTCCAGTGTAATATTAAGATTATGTTTATAATTATTTGTAAAAAAAAGGTGGCTATCATTTTATCTTACTTTAATCAATTATTAAAAGAGAAACTGAGATGCTGTTAAAAAAATTAAATTTCTAATTGTACACGGATAAAAAGATATCGCACAATGAAATCGCAAAATCTCTAAATTGCAAGAAAGCGCAATATTAAAACGTACAATCAGGTCCCGGAGCTTTGCACGATATTATAATGCACTAATATCACAGAAAAAAAATGAAGTTAAATTTTGTTAGTATCATTTTCTATACGGCGCGGCGTCCTTAGCAGCAATGGGAAGAAAGCAGAGTATGAATTAGTTCGAGCCGTAAATCGAGACACCAAATTTAAAACAATACAGAAAAAAAGAAAAATTTGCTGTAGGTAAGACCTGCTACGGCTAATGATTAAACATATTTTCACAGAGGTTAGGAAAATAATTCTGAACTCGTCGATGCAAAATGTAACTAACAGATGGGAATCCCCATTTCTCTGAAATTTATTGAAGTTAAACGATGCTGGATAGTGCTGGCGTCGTAATTTTCACTACACCTAGGAAAAATGGACGAAAGATTATCCAGGAAAGGTTAGAAATTGAAAATTATCTTCGATTCATGCAAACTTTATCTGGTAAGGTTAAGTTTTGTTCCGGTGGATCTTTCACCTGGAATCGATGTAAACTTTGTCTTTATTTTTTCCTGTGATCGTTTGTTCACTACTCGAATCCTCGTGAGGTCACAAAAAAAGAAGCACAATGTGAGAGCGTAACAAACTTAGATTCTTACGTTATAGACTGCTCAATTGCGGTATATTAGGTAAAAACTTGCAATGTACGATATTACGATTTTTTGCTATTATAATGCGATAATTACGATATATAGCGCAGGAATTACGCTATATATTGTAATTCATGCGATATAGTTTTCTCAGTGTATCGTGTGAAATTTGAATTTGAATTTATTCTTTAATACATAAAGCAGGTTTTTCAATTATTTTTTAGGAATAAACGAAAATCTTATACTTTTCTCGAATATCTATGGTTCGTCCCAAAAAATTTAATTTGTTTTATTTTCTATCATAAATTATGACTGGTCAATATGACAGCAGGCTCAAGGTAAGTGTAACTACTGTTCCTTTGTAATTGAGGCAATCTGAGGTTTTGATCTTCAAAATCATCTAGAATTAACAATGTTCTTTTCGCGCCTTTATAATTCTACAGTTTTTCATTGTAACTTTTTAAAATTTTATCAATTTTAATTGTCGATAATTACAAGTGACGAGTTTTTCATCCTTAAAAATTGAAATTAAACATTAGGTGCATTTTAAGTTTTACAATTTAAAATTATTTTTTATGCTTTAAATTGGACTTTTCTTTAATTTGGAAGACTTAGAATTGAAAACCTAACTTTTCATAATTAAAATAATCAACATTTAAGAATTTTTATTTATACATGTTTATAATTGAAGTTTTTATTTGTAACTTCAAATTGTAAAACTTTGAATTTTAACCTTAGAAATTCAGGAGTTTTTAATTTTGACTATTTAAAATTTGAAAATATACGAGTTTTAAGTTTTACAATGAAAAAAATCTTTAATTTTGATGATCTACATTTAAATTTTCTTCATTTTTTTAAGCTTTTGAATTAAAATGTCGGCTTTTGATTTTAAATACCGTGAAACACTTCAATAGCCCTCCCTTCTATAGCCATTCAAAGAATTAAAACCGCGCCGTGGATGGGTATAAGCGGAACTGCGCGGTGGCCGCGGCTGTCACTCAGGCGAGCAGTCAAGCGCGAACAAACAAAAGCGGCGCGGGCTACAATGTGTTAGTTCACTTTCAATGTCAGCCCCAAAATCGGCGCTACAAAAGAGTCCACCTGTATTTAAGAATGTTCAATTGTGCATCTTTAAAATTGAAGACTTTCCATTTATAATTCGTAAAAAAGTTAAGAATTTTGGATTGTGAATATTTTAAAATAAAGAGTTTTTAATTTGGACATTTTTAAATTAAAAATTATGCGAGATTTAAGTTTTGCAATAAAAAATTATATAACTTCAAAGCTTTCAATTAAAAACTTCGAATTCTTTTTTAAACTCGAAACAGCAATTCGAAGTTGGTCCAAGAGGTTAATGAACATTTCTGTTGCGACAGCGTAAGTGTATAATAATAATTGATACAAAAAATTTTATAAATAGGTTGTTCTGTAAGAATCCTTGGAACTTAAATCTAAGAATTAAAATTTTTAAATTGCATGAACTTGATAATATTTTAATTTCAAAATATTTCCTCATTCAAGTTTAGCGCTGAAATGGGCGGTAACTCTTTCGGCTCTTGGCAAGATTACAACGTGCATCTTCGTAGCTCTCGCAAATATTTCACTTAAATGTCAGGACATCTATTCCGAAAAAGTTGCTATGCTTTCGTAGCACACAGTTATTTCTCCTTACTATTATTTCATGATTTTACTACTTGATTCCGAAATTCATGTTATGAACAGGTGTCTTTAATGGATTTTTGTTAATGAATTTATTATTAATACCGAATCAAAGTTTCCATTGCATATTCTAATGTATCACATATTCTATGGTTTCTCAAAATATTAACATTTTTCTTATACTACAATCCATTTTTTGTCAATGGATTTTGAAGTTCTAACCCTCTATTGAATTGAAAAACCTCGAGTTTTTAAATAATAATTGAAAAAAATACTTGATAAATTGCATCATATAATATTTCACTGATTAAATTATAAATATAATAATTGTATCTGAAACTGTGTTATGACTGTCAGAAGTTAATTTTTAAGTTGATCCAAATTTTCTGATTTGACAAATTTATAACTTGCCCGGCCTGAACAATATTAATTTCCGATACACTTGCATTACCATCTGTAATAATTTCATTATATTTATTGACAAAAGACAATCAAATTGATTACTAATTTATTTGAGGTTAGGTTTTAATGAGCCGTAGAGCGTAATTACTTACTTTCATTTACCACGCGCAGGTTTCGAGATATACTGGCTAGTTCTCGGTGGTTCCGAACACGTGGCGTACTCACCTTAGGCATTTTCAATAGTTGATAGAATATTATAAACGAGTAACATTCGAATTTCACTGCACTATCAGAAAACAACAAGGGGCATTAGTTCTGTGAGCGCATATAGATGGCATTTCAGTAGGACATCGGTCAGGCCCAGTCGGGCCAAGCATGGGCCAAATGGTTTTACTAATCAGGACCAGATCGGTATCACGTTTGAAATCGAGTGTTTTCTGCACGCGCTAGAGCACGAATCTGTTTGAAGGTTATTGATTAAATTCCAATTAGAGTGCAGTGGGGTTCCTGGAGATTTTCAATACAGGAAAACTGAGCCTAGCTGCTACTTCCATTGTTGGGATGGCAGATATTAGTATTGTAATTATTAATTCCGGTTTTCAAGGTGCCTTTCACTTAAATGTTTAGATTGTATTTATCTTTTAATTAGGTATGTGTATACTTATATCAAACTATAATAATTGTGTTAATAATATTCATATCATTTTTAATCCCTGCATATAAACAAAAGGACCTATATTATTCGAGCTTTCTGGACGCAAAAAAGTGGGCGTTTTACAATATTGGTGATGCGTGGAACATTCCGAGCAGTTACCAAACATTCTTTTTCTAGGTCTTATTCCAGTATTTCCCTTCTGTTGATTCTATTTTTTCTCAACCTCGCCTCTGTGAAATGTAATATAATATGAAGAACCATCTTGGCACGCGATCAAGTTGTCTCTATTATTGCAGGCAGCTTTTTCTATGCTATTCTTTCGCCATTGACAAGATTGAAGGACCAAGTCCTGCCGGATTGGGATGACAAATTGCCTGGGAAAATTAGTTGAAACAGGGTCACAAGTATTCCTATATCATAAAAAAGAGGTTGTGATTAGATCGAAACGAGCTTCTTAATATCTGAATCTGTATTCTCTCTTCACCTATTGGTTAAATTTGAATTCGCCCCCTATACTTTGGAATCTACCCGGTAATAAGCGTTGAATAGAGAAAAATTAATATAATATTTTCAGATTTCAGCGTAAAAGTGAAGATTATTCTATTATTTTGAATGCGCGATTTTTTCATCGTTCTAAAATGTCATTATAAGAATAGGATATCTCAGAAACTTATTTATTTCTACTTTCATAGCGGCCGCCGCATAGGTTCCTATTCCCCAAAAGAGAACGTGTTTTCAATATACGAGGGTAGTTCAATAAGTCCTTAGAATGAAGTATAAAAACAATTTTTTTTGGGTAAATTTTTTTTTATATTTTAACGTAATCTCCTTGGAGCTCTATACACTTGGTCAATCGCTTTTCAAGTTTTTTTAATCCTTCAGAAAAGTGCGTTTTCGGAAGTTCGACCAATTCGAATTTTAGTTCTTCAATTTTAGCCATTGAAACGAAGCATGTGTGAACTCGGGCGTTGTCGTGATGAAAGAGAATTTTTTTTCTC
>NC_046657.1:181564069-181566113 GCF_010883055.1 Belonocnema kinseyi
TGTGGACTGTGACTGCACCATATATCTAGTCGGGAGTGGTGCTGACTGAAAACAGATGATTTGGAGCGATTCGCGCGCCATATGTTGGTCAATCTAAGGACTAATTGAACTACCCTCGTATTTAATTCCTTGTAATTGTGCAGACAGATAACCTCACAGAGATGATTTCTATGTCCCAAAATTGTTCAAGTTTTGAGATAATTTAATTCCTTCTAACAAGTTCACAAAATATGTCTAATAAATTGTTTGAATTCCTTCATGTAGAATAAAAGTTTTGAAAATTTAATTTTAATCAATTAATTACACCTAGCTAGAGTTAAAATTATTTAAATTCACACATTTAAATAGATTTCTTTGGTGCATTTTTTAATATGTTCGAATAAATAATTAAAATATAAATAAATATAAATTTGAATATTTTTTGAATTTATAAGTTGAAAAAGATATAATAATGAAATTAACGGATAGATCAGAGCTGTCGTCCACGGACCAGCTCTAATCGATCTATATAGACAGTGGTGTGATGATAGCTGACATGAGTGAGAGAGAAATGATACTCGGGTCAAAGTTCGCCAAGTGTACGCGCCTAAAATTTTGGTGTCCATAATCTTATTAAAACTGTACTAAATCGTAGTGTTGGTGGATCTCCTTGAATTTATATGACGATAATCCGTCTAGTGTACAATTGTCCGATTTAACTTTTATCAGAGGGTTTCGGAAATAATTGTTTATGAAATTGATAACAAAAATAACCATTTTATATATAAAAGTTAATTTGTTCTTTATTTGTTTTATTTGTAAGTTTTTTTTTTAAGTTTTTATATAAATGCAAACCGTTTTACTCTCTTTCAAATAATTTTAAATGAAAACTTGATTCTTTTCCAGCAAAATCATCTTGGTCGATAAATAGATTGGGCTGACATTTCTGAACCGATTTCGATTTTTTTTCAGGAATTCTTAGCATAAAACTCTTCCTATTATGACTAAACCCAATTTTTACTGTCATTCTGTGGAAAAAGAATAATTTTAGTTCAAAAATAATGTATTTAATATTTTGTTTGTAAGAATGTTATTAACGATATCAAAATTTAAAATTTACATTTTTGTATGTTTACAAATAATAATTTTGAATTGATTTCGAAGTATCTTAAATGAAAAAACACCGTGAAATCGACAAAATCCAAACAGTACAATTTGTTTATTAACCCTTGGAGCACACACCTATTTTTTCGATCACGGAGGAAACTGTGGGACTGTGAGATACTGTGAACTCTCGTTTGGCTACTAGTTTAAAACTGCTCATCTGATCAATTTGAAAAAATTTTCAGATATTCTTTAAACATTATATAATTAATTATTATAAATTAAAAAAGACGTTATAATTATTCACATATGAAAGATCATTAAAAAACAGTTCTTTTCTAGAAACAAAAATTTCTATAAAATTTGAGTTTTTTCCATTTTTGATATTTCTGGTCAGGTATGTCACTTATTCATTCATCACTTATGCGCTAAACTTTGCAAAATTATCTTTTAAAACCCGTAATTTACTCTCCAAACAATAAAAGAGAGTGTGCGAGTGTGTATAATTCAGCAAAAACGTATGCATAAGCGTGTGCGAAAACATAGACCTTGGCTCTGAGGCGCAGGCGAATGATACAATCACATGAGTTAGCAATCACCTATATGCACGTGTGTCACATGTTATTTTTTGCAACGCTCGACAGAAAAAGTTACATCAGGAGGACTTCAAGAAAAATAATAATTTTATATTACATAGAAATGGAGGTAGGACCTCCCGCTCCCACTGTTTTCTGCCCAAAAATTGAAAAATAGAACTTCAATCATTATAAGATTTGTTCAAGTTTAATATACATTCATTTTCAGAAGAAAATTAACAGTTTTAAATGTTTTAAATCAAAATAATATATATAAATAAATAAATATATATATAAAAATTTGTCATAAGGACAACCGCAGGATTTCGCCGGGAGCGGGTGCTAATCTGAAAAATTGCACCCGCTTCCAGCGAAATCGCGGTAAA
>NC_046657.1:181566213-181567521 GCF_010883055.1 Belonocnema kinseyi
AAAGACACCTCTCTGAAACATGACCTTGTTAGTTGTCACGCGATTTTTGCCAGATGAGATAGTAAATCTGGTTTTCCAAAGCGGCATCAATCTCTCTATGCATCCAACTATTTGCGGATGAACCTTTAAGATTTCCATAAGACAGATGATAAGTCTATGGGATGTAGAATCGAAAGCTTTCTGATAATCAATCCAGGCCATCGATAGGTCACGCTGGTAGAATGCTGCATCTTTGCAGACACATCTATCGATGAGCAGGTTCTCCTGACATCCGGCTACGCCTTTCTTTGAGCCTCGTTGTTCATACATTTCTTGCCACACAGGTTCAATTTCTCGAACAATCCTATCATTGAGGATAGCTGTGAATATATATATATATATATTATATAATGGAATAAATTATGGATTTTGGAAAATATTTAGCGTCAAATTTGGAAAGTTACTGATATTTAGGACAAGATTCTGTTGGTTTGAGTTTTGCGTCAATTCTTTGCTGTATTCTAGACGTAGCTGCATTCAACTTGATAGATTCCATGATCAAGACGCTACCTGCTTCGTCATAGCACCAATTTTATTGATTCCAATCACCTCTGCAAAACTAATTTTTTTTTAATACACTTTTCAAAAAATCAAAAACTAAGTTAGAATGTTTGTGGTTTGAATATAATCTTGATAACAATTTTGGAAAGTAAATTTGGGATAGGTTCGTGTAGGATTTTCGTTTATATTCATTCAGAGATCTGCATCCGAATCTTTCTGTTTGTATAAGAAATTTCTTCAAATTTTGACCCGTAAATTCAAGTTAGTGGAAATAGCTTGGAAATCAATTATAAGTTAAATCAACAGCATTTTTGTGTAAAATATTATATTGATTTTCTATTAGAAAGTCTCTCACAGAATCGGATGCAGATATTGGAAGCTGCATTCCGCTAACATATCCACAACGGAATTTTAATATTTTCATTATGCCATAATTTTGGGCTTTTTTTAGCCATCGATGCCAATTTTTGGGCTTTTTTAGTTTTTATTAAGCACCGACTTTTGGGATGAACTTTTAAAAAAATTGGTAAAAAAAGTAACGACAGGGTATCGCGTTACTTTTTTCACTAACGGTAGTGGTAACGTGTTAATCAAACAACTAACAGTAATGCGTTATACATTTGTAGGCCGTTCAGGAGGTAACGTACGAGGGTAGTTCAATAACGTCATGACGTCTTCGTTGTCTGGAAATCTCTGTCCACCGAGCCATTTTTTCAAGTTTGGAAATAAGAAAAAGTCACTGGGGGCTAAATCTGGTGAATACGGTGG
>NC_046657.1:181567621-181573236 GCF_010883055.1 Belonocnema kinseyi
TTGGTTATAAAAACACGTAAACTCAGAAGATGTGGACTGTGACTGCACCATATATCTAGTCGGGAGTGGTGCTGACTGAAAACAGATGATTTAGAGCGATTCACGCGCCATATGTTGGTCATTCTAAGGACTTATTGAACTACCCTCGTATCAGTCACTGGCTAATAGCATGATTCTTTTTCAATTGGATATTTTTCGGAAGTGAACTCCGCAAAATTATTGACTTTTGATTTTTATTTTTTTGTTTTTGTTTATTTTCTATGTTTTTAGTTAGGTGAAGTTATTAGTGTTATGGATTGTTTTCGGGGAATCCATATCTTTTGCTTTGGGATTTTTTGAAGGTTCAGAGTTGATTTTTGGAAGTAGTTTGTAAGTTTTTTGGGAGACCAAGAATAGCATGATATTCGCGTATGCTAAAATTTAACAGGGGTTGTTTTTTTAAAATAATTGTTTGCAGTTTCCGGGAGACTAAAAAAAGCTCAAAATCTGATGCTGTTGATTTTTGTAATTGTTCAAATTATCTGAAGTGGAAATTCTGGCGGGTAGCATCTGCACCCAAAATTCATTTTTTTTTTAAACTAAAAGAGCCTAAACAATTGGTAACGGTGCCCAAAAAGCCTAAAATTTTGATATGCCTACTTTAATTCAAGTTCATATTTGATGTTAAGAGTGTTTTTTCGGAGAGAAAAATTGTTTGTTGAAAATTAATTTTAGCATTTTTTAAGCGACCAAAAGAAGCCCAAAATTCTGGCGTTGTTAATTTTGATTAATTTTTCAAATTTTATGTAGTGGAGGTGCTGGCGGCCAGCACCTCCATAAAAAAGTTAGGTTTTTTGAGAAAAACAAGAGAGCCCGAAAATCGGGAATGGTGCCAAAGAAGAGCTCAAAAACCCAAATTTCTGATATGCTTATATTTAGTTTAAGTGCATATTTTATTTTAAGGGTCGTTTTTAGAAGATAGAAATTATTTTAAAAAAATTTAGTTTTGCAGTTTTTTAAAGCACAAAAAAGCCCAAAAATTTAGGACAGATGATTTTTAAAATTCTTTTAATTTTCTGTATTGGAGGTGCTCTCGGCCAGCCCAAAAATTGACATCGATGACCAAAAAAACCCAAATTTATGGCATGTAGAAAATATTCTCTTCTGGAAATTCAATAAAACATGATTGTAATCAACATATTTTGGCCTCAGCTCGACGTACTTTCTGAAAATTGTATACAATCTACTTCTCCAATAACAGCGAATGAAGCAAAATAATTTTTTTTCTCGGAATTTTGATCATAAACACTAAATCATAAGCTTTGACATAGTTCGCGCACATACTATATAGCCCTTCTCGCCAGAATGCTCCATTTATTCCAATAATCAAAGCGGCCTACAAATAATGCAATTAATATAGTTCTACATGAGCTAAACAAAATGTTGTAAATTAGTTTTCAAATTCGGGGTATTTTACACCTTAGTCGTCAAACAATCGTGGTCTGGAGCTTTTCTTTATTTTAAACAAAATTATGTAATGTAGTTTAAGATATGTTTTTTTTAATTAAATCGGGTTTATAGTAATTTTTTAAATATAAGTTAGTTAAAAAAAATGAAAAAAACGACAAAAAGTGAGTTTTTTAAATTTAGAAACTCATGACTCACGTAATTTGTAATATTTTTACCTAAAAATTATTGTATTATTGATGCTTCCAAAAAAGGTATTTATTTTGCAACAGGAAAACTCGATTTTATGATCAAATAAAACACCATATTTTTTCCTGTTCAAATCAATTTATTTTTATTTGAAAGCAAAAAAATAGTTAATAAAAAATACTAAATACAAAAGTAATATAAAAAACAATTTTTTAAAGTTATAATTACTCTTTAAAATCCACACAGTCGCTAAAAAGGCCTGCGCGGTGCTCGTGGCACATCGGGCGATTACACGCGATTGCAAACGTGATTGTAGGCGTGCATTTTTTTACGTGCATTTCTTCGATTGTAAGCGTGCAAAGTAATTAAAAAAAAATTATTCCACTTCATATGATGAACTTACGTTGGAAATTGAACAAAAATCACTAATATCAATGACACAAATTTGGTTAAAAATCACTTTTTTGCTCATTCACGGCACAACGGGTAAAAAAGACCCCACAGTTTTACAAGGTCTACTTTGAGAGGGGGCCCAACGTATGCTGACGTTTGCCGCTCTATTCAAACCCACTTTACCTTTGTTAGCGATCTCACTTACTGGCACAACTTGACACGTGGTCCATTTTCTCGAATTGAGTACGTTTAGTTCAAGCTCAGAAATTATTTGGGGTTATTTTTTACCCATAGTGCCAGTTAAGGATTAAATCCAGTGAAATGTCTTTTTAAAATTGCAGTTAGCTTTGCGTAGGTTTCCAACTTTACATCATTTTGTGTGCTTAATGTTGATTTTAACATTGAATAATGAGATCAAAAAGTGAAAGGTTTTATTGTTTCTGTCAGTCCAACAAATACGCCATGAATGCATCTTTTAAGGGCTATTTTGTCTTCTTAAAGCTGGTCCACTTCATGAGTCGGTATTATGCTGCATTGTAGGCCTTTTTTATTTATCAGGCAGCAGATTTTCTGACTCAATATTGGCAAGTTGTACACTATATAATACAAAAGGGAGTAGTAATTCGAGAACCTTAAATAAAAGAGATTTCGTAGCACTAGCCGTCAGACTGTCACTAGTTACCCACTGGTTCACTGTCATATCTGTTACAATCATGGACATAGAAAACACGGGACTAGGCATGCCATCCTAACTTGGGCGAGCGGGGTTGGATCCACGGGAGGGGGGAGAATTCCATGAGTGGGCAGAGCCGCCATATTACGATGTGCCATTTGATTATACGCACGAGCATTTTTGCCGACAAACTGTGCATGAAAATATAAACATGTGGGCGCTTCCATGTCTGTCGCGGGACATCAAAAGGTGGCAGACCTCCCCCCTCATTGCATCACCCCCGCAATGGCATGCCCAGTCCCTTGTTTCCTATGTCCATGGTTATAATCATGGTTACAATCATGCCTAGTCCCTTGTTTCCTATGTCCATGATTGTAACCATGGTCATAGGAAACAAGGGACTAGGCATGCCATTACGGGGGTGATGCAATGAGGGGGGAGGTTTGCCACCTGTTGATGTCACGCGACAAACATGGCAGCGCCCACATGTTTATATTTTCATGCACAATTTGTCGGCAAAGATGCTCGTGCGCATAATCAAATGGCACATCGTAAGATGGCGGCTCTTCCCACTCATGGAATTCTCCCCCCTCCTGTGAATTTAATCCGGCTCGCCCAAGTTAGGATGGCATGCCTAGTCCCGTGTTTCCTATGTCCATGGTTACAATAAACTGCTACCAATTAACAAAGTAGTGTTCGCAATGTCCTTCAGTCCCGTCTTCTATATCTCTATAATTAAAGAACTCCCTCCTTTATTTTTCTTATCTCATTAATTCTATCGCCCTCCTTTTCCTCTCTTCTAGTTCCATTAAACACTTTCTCGCAAACTTCCCTCCTTTTACCTCCATCCGCTTCGTTTGCATATCATTTTGAATATCATTTAGAGGCATGGAAGTCTTCACTTTCGAGGTGGATGTTGCAAAACAGTTTTTATCATACTATTTTATTGAACTTTATTTCCAAAAAACAGTTGCATGAAATTCGTTTAGACGCGCGCGTATGAGGTTCTAGTACTGTTGAGAATCCATGCATATATTTTTGGAAAATTCATCTCTAGTTGAAAATTCTTTTTCTTTCGTTTTAAATTATGTTTTTAGGCGACGAATTAATTATTCCAGTTAAAATTTTATCTCTTTGCTTCAAAATTTAATTATTTTGATTTATGAATAAAAAGAAATCTATTTTTTATGAATAATTCTACGCTAAATGAACATGGAAAAGATTCGCAATAACAAACCGCACTGCAAGATTATTATAACAACTTTTTTTAATTGTTCGAAAAGTTTAAAATTCAAAATTTTAGCGTACCAAAAATGGCTGAAACCACATTTTTTCAAAATTTCAAAAATTCTATGTACGCCCAGTAGGCACGAAATTTAAGAACGTAATTGGAATCTCCTAAAAACGTTTCTTGGACGTACAAGTCAGAAGTGGATATTTGAAAGTTTCAAAAACTGTCCAAAGTCAGACCAAATAATGTTCGAAAAATGTTTCATGTTCGAAATATATCTTTTAAACGTCTCTGGAACAGTGTATGTTTATGGAACGTTATTTGGACTGACTTAGGATGTTTTTGAGCCGTTCTAATGATGTTCCTTAACGTTTCTGTCCACTGGGCGGCTTTTCATAGTACTCAGAAGCTCCAACAATTTATCTTTATGACTTTTTTCTATAAAAAGAAAATTATCACAGTTAGAGCATTTTCAAAATCTACAAAAAAACTAAAAGTAACATTTTAAGCCAAATAACGCATGATATGAAAAAAGTCAAGAAAAGAAAAACGTTGATTTTTAAATACCTACAAGATTATCATAACAAATTTTCTAATTTGGTCGAAAAGTTGAACATTCCAAATTTGATCGTACCAAAAATAATGAAAAATCCAAAAATCCAATTTTTGTTCAAACTATGAAAGATGCGAAACAAATGAATAAGCTAAAATAGCGCACCCTGGAAAGACCTACAAATTTTTAGTTAATTACTTTTCGATAGGACGTGTAGTTTTTGTTTTTAGTCGTAAAAAACATTGAAAATTAAAAATTAAAAAATTTTGGACTAACGACACAAGCTACAAAAAAATTGAGACAAAACTTGTTTATCCAAAAAAGAGCTATAATTTTTGATAGGACACGTAGTTTTTGCTTTAGTCGTAAAAATAACATTTAAAATAAAAATATTAATTTTTTTTTGTTGAAAAAATGAACTAAGTACAAACAGATATTTACAGACGAAAGTTTCTCGCCTAAAAATATCTCTAAATTTATTATTAATCTTTTTCGATAGGAAGAGTAGATTTTCTTCCAATCGTGAAAAAAGGATTAAAAATAAAAAGATTAATTTTTGGAGAAAGGACAGAAAAGACAAAAGAGGACAAAGGATCCCATATAGGACATTATATATGTTTTTTTATTAGACCATATGCAGATACACAATAGTTTTTCTTTATTCGTAAAAAACAAGATTAAAAATAAAAAATTTATAAAAACAAGGAACTAAGAATTAGTATAATTCAATTTTTATGCATATTATAAAATGTAATGATGTGAATCGATTGAAATGACACATGTTTCAGGGCAGCTTAAAATTCAATTTAAAGCAAAATACCAAACAAATATTAACATAAACATGATATGTAAATACAATTTGTGCTTTATTTTCCAATATTTAAATAAGCAATCCCAGACAGAAATACATAAAAATGTATTACATTTGATATAAAAGTGTTGTGGATAATGCAGAAAAGTTGACATTTTAGACAGACTCGAGTGCGAAGCACGAGATACGTAATGAGAATGTGTCCGTTAAAGCCGCAAGAGCTTTAACAACAGAGAGTTCACAATCACAAAATTACAGTTGTCGATCTGTTGACCTTTAATTTTAAAAGACCCGTGCACGAAAGGCCAGTTACACCAAC
>NC_046657.1:181573336-181577228 GCF_010883055.1 Belonocnema kinseyi
TAATGGAGGGGGGGGGGGGCAGTGTAACGCAGGTTTTAAAACCTTAACAGTGATGTGCAATATAAAGTAAAGGACATAGATTCTTTCGTCTTCAAATGCGGTCATATGCACCATAATTTTTTTTTATTTTGAAAATTAACCACTATACGGAGGTAACAAAATAAAAAATTTTCAATCCGCATTGATAAAGTGACTTTCCTATGTGGTTTCAAATGCGCTCAGATGCGCAGCTGTCAAAATTAATAGAAAAAATTATTAACCCCCCAATTAACACTTACTACCGATAAACTACCCAATGATATCTCGACATAACTTAAATTGCAATATAAAATTTATAATGAACTCGTCTGACAGAATTTCAAATCGGCTCACATGCGCCACTTTCAAAATTGTCAAAAAACCATAATAAACCCCTAAACAACGACTTGTAACTATCCACTACTCGATGATATCTCCAAATAAATAAAATTGCAGCATACAAATTTATTATTGGCTCTTCGTATAGGATTTCAAATGCGCTCTTATGCGCCACTTTCGAAACTTGACAAAAAACATAATCAACCCCCTCATTGCCACTTGTTACGATCCACTATCCAATGATATCTCCAAATAAATTAAAATCCAATATACAAATTTAGAACTGTCTCTTCGTATAGAATTTCAAATGCGCTTATATGCACCACTTTCGAAATTGACAAAAATCCATAATCGACACCCTCACTTCCAATTGTTATCGATCCACAACCCGCTGATATCTCCAAATAACTTGAATTGCCAAATAAAAATTTATGATGATCTCTTCGTATAGGATTTCAAATTCGCTTATATGCACCACTTTCGAAATTGACAAAAAACCATAATCAACCCCCTCATTACCACTTATAACGATCCACTATTCAGTGTTGTCTCCAAAAAACTTAAATTGCAAAATAAAAATTGATAATGATCTCTTCCTCTAAGATTTCAAATTCGCTCATATGCGCCATTTTAAAAATTGACAAAAAACCATAATCAACCCCCTCATTACCACTTGTTATGATTCACTATCCGATGATATCTCAAAAGAAATTAAATTGCAAAATAAAAATTTATAATGATTTTTTCGTATATGATTTGAAATGCGCTCATACGCATCATTTGCAAATTAAAAAAAAACCATAAGCAACCCCCTCAATTCCAATTGTTATCGATCCACCACACGAGGATATATCTCAATAACTTAAATTGCTGTATACTAATTTAAAATGATCTCTTCGGATAGGATTTCAAATGCCCTCATATGCGCCACTTTCAAAATTGACAAAAAACCATAAACAACCCCCTAATTTCCAACTGTTATCGATCCACCACACGGTGATATCTCTAAATAAGTTAAATTGCAAAATAAAAAATTATGATGATCTCTTCCTATAGGATTTCAAATGCGCTTATATGCGCCACTTTCGAAATTGACAAAAAACCATAATCAACCCCCTCATTTCCAGTTGTTATCGATCCACCACTCGATGATATCTACAAATAACTTTAATTGAAAAATAGAAATTTATAATAATGTTTTCGTGTAGGGTTTCAAATTCGCTCATATGCGCCACTTTCAAAATTGACAAAAAACCATATTCAACCCCCTCACTACCACTTGTTACAATCCACTATTCCATGATGTCTCCAAACAACTTAAATTGAAAAATAAAAATTTATAATGATTCTTTCGCACATGATTTCAAATGCGCATTTGAAATCATATACTAAGAAAACATTATACATTTTTATTTTGCAATTTAAGATATTTAGAGACAACATTGAATAGTAGATCGTAATAAGTGGTCGTGAGGGGGTTGATTATGGTTTTTTTGTTAATTTTGAAATTAGCGCATATGAGCGCATTTGAAATCCTATAAAAAGAGACAATTCTGAATTTTCATACTGCAATTTAATTGTGGTGGATCGATAACAATTGGAAATGAGGAGGTTGATTATGGTGTTTTGTCAATTTCGAAAGTGGCGCATATAAGCTCATTTGAAATCCTATGCGAAGAGACAATTCTAAATTTGTATACTGCAATATCATTTATTTGGAAATATCATTGGATAGTGGATCGTAACAAGTGGTATCGAGGGGCTTGATTATGGTTTTTGTCAATTTTGGATGTGGCGCATATGAGCGCATTTGAAATTCTATCCGAAGAGATCAACATAAATTTTTATTTTGCAATTTCATTTATTTTTAGATATTATCCGATAGTGAATCGTAACAAGTGGTAATAAGGGGGTTGATTATCTTTTTTTGTCAAGTTTCGAAAGTGACGCATATGAGCGCATTTGAAATCCTATACGAAGAGACAATAATAAATTTGAATATTGCAATTTTATTTATTTGGAGATGTCATCGAGTAGTGGATCGTTACAAGTGGTTGTTTGGGGGTTTATTATGGTTTTTTGACAATTTTGAAAGTGGCGTATATGAGCGCATTTGAAATTCTGTCTGAAGAGATCATTATACATTTTTATATTGCAATTTAGGTTATGTGGAGATATCATAGGCTAGTTTATCGGTAGCAAGTGTTAATTTGGGTGTTGATTATTGTTTTCATTAATTTTAAAACTAGCGCATTTGAGCGCATTTGAAACCTCATAGGAAAGTCACTTTATCAGTGCGGATTGAAAACTTTTTATTTTGTTGGTCATCATTCGTAAAATTTTGTTATCTCCGTATAGTGGATAATTTTCAAAATAAAAAAAAATTATTGCGCATATGAGCGCATTTGGAGACAAAAGAATCCATATCCTTTACTTTATACTGCACATCACTGTTAAGTATTTAAAACCTGCGTTACACTGCCCCCCCCCCTCCAATATATTATATCTTTGTTAGTTAGCTAGCACAAAATTTTTTAATGGTGGCGCATTTGAGCGCACTTGAAGTTATGAAAGATAGGTATGATGAATTTGAAAAAATTCAATTAGTTTAGAAAAATGGGGCCAGCCCCCCCCCCCATTTCGATCGATGATAACTCGGTTCAGTGGGCTATAGAAAACCCAAAAATTCAGAGTGGGGGGGCTGGTGTAACTGACCTGTGCACGAATGCGGGAAAAATGAAAAGACTGAGCGCGGATTGCGATAGCCATCAGTCGCGTGCCGTAAGTGCGCTCGAACTGTCGAGCTAAGCTCTTTCAACAAAGGAGAATTCACAATTAAAAAATTACACTGGTGGATGTTTTGAGTCTTAATTTCAAAAGTTTTGCGCAAGAATGAGCGAAAATATAAACACCGAGCCCGAAGCGCGAGATAAATACATCATCGAGAGCGAAGCGCGAGAACTAACAGTCGCGTGCCCTCGGCGCGCTAAAAACTTGCGAGCAAAGCGAGCAGCGCGCGTTGAGAATGTACCCGTCTAACAAGCAGATATTTTTAGTTTGAAATGCAACTATTTGGTTGAAACATCATCTTTTTGATTCATACTTGAACTGTTTGGTCAAAAATTCATCTAATGCATTAAAAACCATTTCTTTCTTAACAATGAATTTTTAAAATAAAGATCAGTTTCTCAACTGATAGTTTATCTTTTTTGTCAAAAAATTAAGAATCTCTTTCGAAATTCACATTTGATCAAAAAGTTAAGTATTTCATTGAAAATTTGCCTTTTTGTTAAAAAATTGTAAATACTTTGTTGCGGATTGTTTTTTTAGTATACAATTCACCTCTGGGGTTAAAAAATTAACTATTATGTTAACACTAATTGTTTTTTGGGTTGAGAGTGAATTTTTGTAATGGAAAATTTAAGTTGTTGCAGTAGAAAATTGTGGGTCCGGATGCAATAAGGGCACATAAAATTTTTTCGTGCGAAAACGAAGTCCCCTGGAGGCTTTAGAAAAAATTTTCGAATTTTAATTT
>NC_046657.1:181577328-181580079 GCF_010883055.1 Belonocnema kinseyi
AAGAGGGAGCTCTTCTTAATATTTTGACACCAAAATCATGTCGATACACCTTACCGACGGCGAGTAAAGCCACCCACGCTTTAACTTGACAGACTGTAAATCGTACCTCATCCTTGGAATTCAATTACAATAACACTTTAATTTCTAAATAATAAAATGACAAAAAACTTGGTTATGTATCTCATATCGAAGTCGTCCTAAATTACTGCTTTCCAAGAATCGCAAAACTTTATACTCAAAATATCACTTATTTCTTATTTTTTGATGTTAAAAGAGCGACAAATCAAATAATGAAACGAACATTAGCAGCGGCGAAAAATAACAACAACAAAGTTTTTGCTGTATGGCGAACAGCTGGTAATGATACATACTGCGCAGGTCCGAGATTTGCCCGTTCGCGCTGGAATATTACTGTGAATTTAAGTATACCAAATAGAGACTTGGGGATTTGTGTTTTGTAATTATTTTTAATTAAAATTTTGTTTGTAAATTTTATTTGAAGGCAGCTGAGACTGAACACTTTAAATTTGATAGGGACAGTTCCTAGGGGTTGGTGAATATTACTCTGAAGGTGGATATATCTACTAGAGACTTCCAAAGCTGCTTATGGTAATCATTAATTTGAAAGATTGTTGACATTTTTAATTGACGGAAGGTGAGGCTTGGCTCGTTAGATGTGCTAGGGGTAGTTCCTAGGGATCGTATAATATTACTGTGGGAGTAGGTATACTAATTAGAGTCTTAAAAAATTTTATGTGGTAATTATTTTTAATATGAAATATATTTTACCGTTTTAATTTTTGGAAGGTGCGACTTTCGTAACGTTAGTATTTCATAGGTGACGTGGATTATTACTTTGGAGATGGATTTATTAATTAGTGTGTTTGAAAGCTGTTTGGGGCAGTTATTTTTAATTTGAGATTGTTTTGGAGGTTGTAGCGGATGAAGGGTAAGACTTGGTTCATTAAGTGTGATAAGGGTAGTTCTCAAGTGTTGTTTAATGGTACTGTGGAGATGAGGATATGAAGAAGATTTTTGGGACAGGCTTTGTGGTAATTATTTAAAATTGAAATCTCTATGGCGTTTTTAGTTCAAGGTAGCTGAGCAAGGTTTATTTAAGTGCGTGAAGGTTGTCTTTTAATTGATTTTTTATTATTATCGTGGTGTAGCAGATATAGTTTAAAGTTTTTCGAGGTTGAATAGTATGATTTATTTTAATTTGAAGATTTTTTGGCAGTGCTTTGTGAACCCCGCAAAACCATTCACTTTTGATTCATGTTTTTTTAGTTTTGTTTAATATTTATATTTTTAGTTAGGGGCATCTGTGAGTGTCTTGGGTTGTTTTCGGACAAAATAATTTGTTATTTTTAGTGAGCGCAAGACTACTTCAGACCTACGGTATATTTTTTATAGTACTTATTCCGCATCTTTTTGTTTAGCATTTTTTTCAAGGATTAGGTTTAATTTTTGGAAATAATTTGTGAGTACTTTTGAGAGTCCAAAAATAGCACAATATTTGGATATGCTTACATTTAGGCTGGGTGCATACGTTATTTTAAAGGTAATTCTTAGGAGATATGGGTTGTCTTTATAAAGATTATTTTTAGTTTTTGAGAGCAGAACAAAACTCGAAATTCTGGCGTTGTTAATTTTTTCAATTTTTCAATTTTTTTGAAGGGTGGTACTAGCGGGCAGCACCTCCACCCAAAAAATTTTTTTTTATAGAAACAAAAGACCCGAAAATCGGGATTAGTGTCAAAGAAGAGCACAGAAAACCCAAAGTTGTGATGTGCTTACATTTAGTTTGAGTGTCTATTTTTTAAGGGTGGTTTCTTAAAGATAGGGGTTGTTTTTTCAAAATCAATTTTTCCATTTATAGAGAGCCCAGAAAAAACACGAAATTTTGACGAGGTTGATTCTTTTTACTCTTTCAATTTTCTGTAGCGGAGGTGCTAAAGGCTAGCCCCTCCAACCAAAAGTCAGTTTTTAAAGAAAACTAATAGAGGCAAAAAATCAGCATCGGTGCCCAGAAAAAGCCCAAAATTATGGCATTAAGAAAATATTCAAATTCCGTTGTGCAGATGCTAGCAGAACGTACCTTAAGAATTTTACCATTAATCCTAATTGTTCTCTGCGGTTCCACTCAAAGTAATTATGGACTCCTACGAATACTTAACGATTTCTATTGATAACCGTTGGACGCGTACAACATTTACAATCACATTGCCTAACGCAAATTTTTACAGATTCTGATCTGATTTCTGATGCAATAACTTAAGATTTTTTGAGTGAAATTCCCCTCGACTACAGGTAAATAAAAACAATTTCGTACAACTTTTTTATCATAAGTTTTTTAAAATTCTTTGTAAGTTTATTACATCTGTTAAAATTATTTAGCTTAGATTATGTATAACCTTGAAAAAGTCCTCCAAAAAGGTCGAAACGTACGGGGTTTTCAAAAAGAAATTTACAAATAAAGCATGATCCATTGACAATTTAATCCACTATTATTTTTATTGGACCGTATGATCAAAATAACACATTCTCCGATGAGTTACCTACATTAATTCAAATAATATAAGTTTCAGTTTAAAGAAATTATTTTTCAACCATAAAATGATAAAAAACAATGCAAATTTTTAACCAAAGAGATGAATTGTGGGTCCGGATGCAATAAGGGCACATAAAATTTTTTCGTGCGAAAACGAAGTCCCCTGGAGGCTTTAGAAAAAATTTTCGAATTTTAATTTT
>NC_046657.1:181580179-181587001 GCF_010883055.1 Belonocnema kinseyi
AGGGAGCTCTTCTTAATATTTTGACACCAAAATCATGTCGATACACCTTACCGACTGCGAGTAAAGCCACCCACGCTTTAACTTGACAGACTGTACAAAAAATTCATGTTTTTCTGCTCCAGAAATGAAAGTATTAACGTAACATTTTCGAAAGGATTGATAAAATATAATTAACAATATGTCGAAAGTAACAAAGAATTTCATCATTAAGGCTGCTGGAACGAGGCGAACAAAAATGGTGAAATCTATGAGACATTGAAGGTGTTCGCCTACCGAAGGTATTCCTTACCGAAGGTGTTCCGCGTTGATGTCGCGGTAGGGCTTGAGCTTTCCTCTCATAACTTTGACGGCCATGTTGGCCGTAGCATTGCTACTGACAGGGTTCCCCATGCCAAATAGGTTGATAACGAAGAGGAGAGGGACTAAGTAAAACACCAAAACCCATGAATGAAAAATGGAGAGCTATTACAGATTTTTAAATGCTTGTGGCTTCCCGAGGATCATCGGGGCGCCCCTGGAGCCACATCTGGGGGCCACAGCATGCGGGACGGTAGAGATAGTGAGCTGCGAGATGGTCAGGCAGATCTCGCTAATCAAATAGCTGGTCAGCAAGAACATCTGCGACAAACGGTAAGCAGTGGAACATCAATTGTGCCTGCTGAGGATGATTTGGCTAGTGTTAGCTATTTGCAGCCAACCACCTCGACAGAAATACCGTGGGAGAGCATCAATTGGGATACCACAATGAAAGAGGAATTGGTGCGTCTCTATTATGAAAGTGCAAAGTTTCAAACGAAAATGGAAAAAGGATACAATTTAAGGACGAAATTTTCTGCAAAGTATCCTAATATACAAAAAGTCGCACAGAGAAATCTTATCGCTAAGGTGAAGGTTACAGGACTAATTTACACGTTACAGAAGACCGAGCAATGAAGATTAAATAAGAGATTGATTTGGCGTGGAAAACGACGGAAATGAACAACAGTTAGACGAAGCCGCGTCAAATGGTCAAGCAGGAGCAATTGATGTTCTTCCTCAACCTATTGATAATCCAACACTTCCACATCCTCCAGAGGTGGATTGTATTTTACAACCCGAAGCAGAAGCAGAGGTTCAGTAACCAAAAAAGCGACAAAACTAAATTATCAGAATCTGGCAGTTCAAAATGCTCAATATCTGTAAACAGACTGCTTTCGACTGTTGAAATAGCTTCTATCAAAATAGAAGTGGAGCAGCAGCTTTATATTGATAAACTCGCCTTGGAAGATGTGGACAACGAATACTTGATTGATGCTGAAGGCACAGATGATAGGGATAATGAACATCATATAACGGAACCATTAGAACCACATCCGGATATTACTAACGATAATGTGAATAGGGAAATCCCAGAAAAACTACAGCAACTTCAATGGAATTTTAGTCATGCTTTACTAGAGTTCAGATATGTAGAACCAATACTAAGGTATTCTCTGCCCAAAATGAACATCAGAAATGATCTGCGTGCACTAATAGCACATCTCGACAGCAAGGTTTCACCTGCGTATTTGAACGTAGCACAAACTGCGTTAGAGGTGCAAACACTTGTATACTGTGCATCTGTGGCAACCGTTAGAACGTTGGAAAGGGAAACTAGGCCTGCAAATACAGTTTTTGTCCCAGCAAGGGATCGAGATCCACCATGGAAGATCAGGTTGGATATGGATGTCAGCAAAGTAAGGTGCAAATTGGATCGATTAATTCAATATAAAAAAGGAAATAGAACCATAAAACTGATAAACCATGTTACTAAAATCATCCACCCTCGGCACATCGAGATATTAACACCAACAATATTGGATGAAATTTTAGAATCTCGACGACAGAGACTTGATGTTCTTACTGCCAGACTGCATCGGTACAAGAAAAGTAGTGCACGAAGGCAACAAAATCAAAACTTTCAGACAGATGAAAGAAGGTTCTATCGTGAACTGAGAGAAAAGCCAAATAACCAGCAAGGCACCGAAGTCCCTCAATTAAAAGATGTGAATGGATGCCCCTCTATAGATACATTCCAATGCCCGTTTTAGAAAGCGAAGATTACATCCTATATTGGGATGTTACTATCCAAACGGATTATTACATTCGGGCCAATCGACCTGACATCGTGATGCGAGAAAAAAAGGTGGAAGAGTACATCATCGATATTGCTTGTCCGCTTAACCGAAATTTGCAGTCAACCTATACAACCAAGATCCACAAGTACAGCTAGTTGAGGCATAATGTAAGGACCATATGTAGGAATGTGAATCATGCATCTATTCATGCCATTGTGATTTCGGCTGCAGGCAATGTGCACGCAAGATGCACTGAACATCTTGAACATTTAGGAGTCAGTAGGGTATTGGCAGCAGCTCAGAAGGCGGTTTTATTAAACACCTGTCGCATTGTAAGAAACTTTTTTGACCATCAGGAAGCGAGCGACTAAAACCCATGGAGTGGCAGATGGTGGCTCTAAGAAAGCATCGAGAGGTGACTGTTGTCTCCTCCAACGCTCGTGGCCGCTCGTAACTGTATACCTACAACATCATCGCAGGAGGTTTCAAGCATCGTACTAAATTATTTAAATTAATTTATAACATTGTAATCTTATCAGTCACTTGACTTTGTCCGTACCTTTGATGTACAACCGGGTTTACCCGGGTAAAAGTTTAATTCAATTAATTTTTTACATTGAATCTCTCTGAGGGACCTTTCTCGATATCTAAGAATAACACAGGCCTGCAAATAATGGGTTCATGTAAATTGTTAGAAAGTAGAGGGTCATTTCCCAAGTAATTTTTTACGTAGAATCTGAATCCGCAGTCAGAATTGGCCCATAACGTCAGGATTTTAAGATACTTAAGGGTGTGTACCCAAAAAATGGCGTTTTTTTCTACTTTTGAGGTCATGTACAGAAGACACCAAATTTTTTTGGATTTTTTCTTGAGTTGTTTCATATAGTACTGCTCTTTTTCTTCAATTTGAGAAACTCAGAGTTCAATTACCATTTTTCTTTACCAAGTTACGCCAATTTGAAATTACGAGATATGTCCCATTATGTCTTGAGCATTTGCTTCTAATACTTTGAGGCAGAAATTTTTTACTGGGTGCTTTCTTTTGAAAATTTGTACTTGGGGTGTTCGGGGTTGTTGATGCCTGCCTCAAAGCGTTTGAAGCAAATGCTCAAGACATAATTGGACATATCTCGTAATTCAAATTGGCGTAACTTAGTAAAGAAAAATGGCAATTGAATACTGCGACTCTCAAATTAAAGAGAAAGAGCAGTACTATATGAATCAACTAAAGAAAAAATCTCTAAAAAATTTGTGTTTTCTGTACATGACCTTAAAAATATACAAAAACGCCATTTTTTGGGTACATAACCTCAAATATCTTAAATCCTGAAGTGATGGGACAATTCTGACCCCTGATCCGGATTCTACGTAAAAAATTGATTGGACTGTGTAGAATAATTAATTAATTAAATTATTTAAATTAGATAATTAAATTAATTAAATTAATTAAAGTATGATAATAGTAATAATAATTCAATTAATTTTTTACATTGAATCTTTCCAAGTGTACGACAAAAATAGTTTGTAAAAAGTAAGTGCCGGTAATGTAGTTATTTGCTTATTTGTTGCAACTTTTTCCTACAAAAATTTGTTACTAAATTCGAGGTCTGCTATGTACAATAATTTCTATTATATATCTCGATATTAAGAGAAGAATGGTTTTTAATTGTCCGCAAAAATCTGCAGATGTTGTTATTTTCATTAATAAATTTATGCGATTAATATTAGTATTATGTAAAGCTAGAATAGGTTGTACAATACTTACCTTATTCTTACGATTCTACGTAATGCGCCATTTCCACATGTGTTTTGCACGTTACAACACAACAAAATATGTAAATAAATAAATCAATAAACAATCAATATTTAATAAACAATTACAAAATTAAGAACACAAATCGCATTTTTATTCTAATTTAAAATTCCCGCCAAGAGGAGCAACTTTATCGACAGCACACATGCTTGCTAGTACGATCAAGTAACGCCGATCGATCAGCGCCAAACTGCTGTCAGTCGCTTTTGTTTCCATTCGTGTATTTTTGTTAACCATTTTACTCTCATTTTTTAGCTCTTGAGCGATTTTTTTCGAAAAATCAGATAGCAAGCGCATATTCAACAACCGTGGAACCCCTTTCGGTGAGAAGAAAATATTCTGAGTGCGTTTTTAAAACCTCAAAACCGAATTATCATTGACCATTTTGTGCGCCTCGTTGCAACAGCCTTAGTTAAAAACAAACTTAACTGAACAGAATGGCAATAGATAATTTTTTAATGTGAAAAATTGTCGTGAAATGTATGCCAGTGTAATTTGTGAATAATAATGCGACAAATTGTTAAAATAACTGGTCCCTAAAAACAATTTGACAGATTTGTGAAACTGCCTGTAGAAACTAATTGCTTACATATTTGTAATTTTTTATTCAATAAAACGGCTTTATGTTCTTGAGATAGGCCTGAAGTTCGAGACGACTGAAATAGATGGTTTCACACTAATTGTTTTTTCGTATTTATTTTTTTAAACTTTTTTTTTGCATATAGGGGAAGGTTAAGAAAACACAGTCTCACTTTCGGGTTTTTCAATTTTGCCTTTAAAAAGAAATGGGAAAAAAATCACATTTTTTCCTACAAATGTTAATTTTCTATTTAAAAAAATATATTTTACACCTTTTGTAAATACTAATTTCGATACACAGCATTCACGAGGTGTGAAGACAAAGTTAAAAATTAATGTTCTATTATCAAAAAGTGTCCAATTCGACAAAACGTGCCTCACCAATCGTGTCAATGCCCATATACGGTCCATTTTGACATTTAATTAATGAAATGTGACATTTTTTAATATCATATGTTTAAAGATATTTTAGAGAGGAAATATAATAAAAAATAAAATTAAAAATCGTATGTCCGGACGAGGGTCAAATCTGACCAAACGTTGCCCTGAAATCATTCACCCCACGTCCGCACATACAATTTTTGCTTTTCTTTTTTCTTTTCATTTCTTTAGAAAATAGCTTGGAAAATCTGCTATTTAAAAATGTCACATTTGATTATTTCTATTCTAAAATGGACCATATACGTGCATTGACATGATTTCAGGGCAAAGTTTGGTCGGATTTGACCCACGTACGGACATACGATTTTTAATTTTATTTCTTATTATCTTTCCTTTCTAATTTATAGTTAAATATATGATATCAGAAAATATCACATTTGATTAATTCAATGTCAAAATGGACCTATAAGGGCATTGACACGATTGGTGAGGCACGTTTTGTCGAATTGGGCACTTTTTTGATAATAGCACATTAATTTCTAACTTTGTCTTCACACCTTGTGAATGCGGTGTGTCGAAATTAGTATTTAAAAAAGGAATAAAATATATATTTTCAAATTGAAAATTAACACTTGTAGGAAAAAATTGAGTTTTCTCTCATTTCTTTTTGAAGGGAAAATGGGAAAAACCGAAAGTGAGGCTGTGTTTTTTTAACCTACCCCTGCATTACTGTTAAAAAGAAGTAAAAAAATGAAATATTAAAAAAAAAAATTATTTAGTGTGAAACCGTCCAATTGCTTTACGTTTTCACGTTTGGTCAGATTTGACCCACGTCCTGACATACGATTTTTAATTTTCTTTTTTCTTTTCATTCCTATTCTTATTTCTATTCCAAAATGGATCGTATATGTGCATTGACACGATTTCAGGACAACGTTTGGTCAGATTTGACCCACATCTGGACATACGATTTTTGATTTTCTTTTTTCGTTTCATTCCTTCAGAAAATAGCTTTAAAAATCTGAAATTTTAAAATGTCACATTTGATTGTTTCTATTCTAAAATG
This sequence comes from Belonocnema kinseyi, assembly GCF_010883055.1. Classification (NCBI taxonomy): domain Eukaryota; kingdom Metazoa; phylum Arthropoda; class Insecta; order Hymenoptera; family Cynipidae; genus Belonocnema; species Belonocnema kinseyi. The sequence continues at coordinate 181,586,115 of NC_046657.1, forward strand.
GACCGTATATGTGCATTGACATGATTTCAGGGCAACGTTTGGTCGGATTTGACCCACGTCGGGACATACGATTTTTAATTTTATTTTTTATTATCTTTTTTCTCTAAAATATCTTTAAAAATATGATATTAAAAATGCCACATTTGACTAATTCAATGTCAAAATGGACCCTATAAGGGCAATGACACGATTGGTGAGGCACGTTTTGTCGAATTTGACATTTTTTTGATAATAGAACATTAATTTTGAACTTTGTCTTCACACCTCGTGAATGCGGTGTTTCGAAATTAGTATTTAAAAAAGGAGTAAAATATTATTACACCATTAAGCCATTTCCCTTTCGGGGTAGGCGTGACTCACTCGGTAGGGGAAAGGAGTAGTGTGTGGAAAGGATAGAGGTTTTTCAGATTGATCCTGAATTCTCGTGCTATTTAAGTAAATAACACGTTCGTTCCGCAACACTGCTCCGACCCAGGTTGCTGATCAATCTCTCTAGAAATCACCCCAAGCGAAGAACCTCACGAATTCGTTATGTAAGGTTCCCCACTTGGGTCCATTGGTAGCCAAGGTCTTTTGTTTCAAGCGTCATTCACTCTACTGACACTCATTTTATTAACTATTTGCCGCCATAATTTCCTGTCCTGGCATACTTCTCTAGCTTCTTTTATGTCCATCCATTTTTTCATGCAGCTCTCGTGTTTCGGTGACATCTTATGTCTTTTCTAACTAGGGTCTCATTCACACATTCTAACCATTCTTTCCGCGGTCTACCTCTGGGCACGCTACCCTTTACTTTACCTTGATACACTTGTTTCGTTAGTCGTTCATTTGGCATTCTCTCAACATGTCCGAACCATCTTAACCGATTTCTTTCCCATGTGTCTACT
>NC_046657.1:181587101-181590204 GCF_010883055.1 Belonocnema kinseyi
TTCCCGTCCCTAGTAAATAAGCTACCAAGGTATACGAACTTATCAACTTGTTCAATTCTCTCATCATTTCATAAAATATTGCATAGTGTTTTCTCACTCTTTTCTTCGAACACCATAGCTTTTGTTTTATTTGCGTTAATTTTGAGGCCCATGCTCTTCATGCTTGCGTCTAGTTTATTCAAAATTATACTTTTTTATAAATATAATTTTTTAAATAGAAAATTAACATTTGTAGGAAAAAATTTGGTTTTTCTCTCATTTCTGTTTAAAGGCAAAATTGGAAAAACCGAAAGTGAGACCGTGTTTTTTTAACATTCCCCTACATTTCTATGCAAATAAAAAAATTTTTAAGTAAATAAAAAAATAAAAAAGAGTATGAAACCGTCAATGTCAGACGTCTCGAACTTCAGGCCTATGTTCTTGAGAGAGATTTGTAGTCACCATTTCTATGTGAAGTTAACTATAAACAATTGTTAATATTCTATTTCATATATCACGAAATATTCATGTATTTCAAAAAATTGTAATTTTTCTTGGAAATAAATTGTTTTTACCTGGAAAGACTTTAAATTATTGTGAGAGTGATTTCAGTAACTATTCCTACAAAATATGAACAATTGGAATTTTTATAGACATTTTCGGTGGAAAATTGTTGAAATTTGGCTTTGTAATTGCGGATTTTTTTTCATCATCCGAATTGATGAAGATATCCTCAATGATAAAATAGGTTTGATCATATTTGTTACATTACAACAAGTCTTCACCTGATAAGCAAAGTAAATACATCAATTCAAAGCTTTGGCACATTATCAGTGAAAAGAGTTTTTTTCACTGTAACTGCTCAAAGTTTTTTAAAGAAAGATTTGCAATAATTATTCTGATACAAAATTAACAATAAACAATTTTTAAAAAATGTTTGAAGTGACATATTTTAATAAGTGATTTTGTTAAACTTAGATTCCTTTAAATCATTTAAGATACCGATATCTTAGATATATTGGTAAATGAAACATTTTTTCCGGGCCAGAGTTTTATATTTATTTATTTCATTTCTTCAAAAAATCGATAATTAATTTCTTTTAACAAATATAATCAAAAATATATAATTTTTTAAATATGTACGTCAAATCAAATGTTAAAGGAAACATCGAAATAGACAAAACCACAAATTCCAAATGGTTGTGAAAAATTGTTTATATGAAGTGTAATACACAACAATCAAATTATTTGTATTCTAGGAACACTTGCGCTGATTTAAGATGATTTTCATTATATGCAAATCGCTCTTAAAGAGTCAGCAAATGCAAATAGTACAGTGAAACCTAGATATGGGTCCTCCTGATAGAGTTCTTCCGAGAATTGACGCCGTGCTACAAATAGGAATAAAAGGAGCTGCGCGGGGTGAGGGGCGGTCGCTCTGGCGTGAACAAACAAAAGCGTTTTCTACGAAACGGCCGTCTAGCTGGGTAATGACCCACAAGGTCAGCCCCAAAATCGGTGCAGTATCAGGGTTTCCCTGTATTTAGATGATATAAGCAAAAACTCAGACTAAAATATTTAAAATTGCAGCTGAAAAATGAAATCCCGTTTTCTAGCTCTAATAAATCCCATATAAATAAGTAGTCCAGTCAATCTAGATGTTTTTCTTGCGTAAAATAGTAGCACCTTTAAAATTTTATAAATGATTCTTCATACCATGCTATAAGATATATGTAAAAAGTAACAGCTGAAAAGCTATACTTCCCTTCCAAAATTTTTTGCATTTTTTTTGCATTTATTCATGGTTTGCACAAAAAGATCGAATGGCAAAACAAAAAGTAGTTAATAAATGTTGTAGAACATGAAATTCTCTATATTATTATGCAATTCAAAAAAAAACTTTTTTGTTTCACTTGCAAATAAATTATTAACCCATTTCGCCCCAAATGTCAATTTTGGCCATCAATTTTCATCTACGTATCAATGTCTATTTTCATCGGCCAAAAAAATTGCAAGAGTCGTAGTCAACTATTTTCGTGGTCGCTCTATCGACCTATGCTATTTAGAAAACGAAAAAAACACTGCCCACTCCTGATTTTTTCATTTAACAAAAAAAAATCGTAATTTTTTAGGGCATTTTTTTAAACTGCAATTTCAACGCAAAAAACATCTTGCAATTCAGCAAACTGAATGAAAACAGGGCGGTCGAAGCACAAAGAATAGGACTATGCTATTTAGTTATATATATATATATATATATATATATATATGTGTGTGTGTGTGTGTGTGTGTGTGTGTGTTTTCTAGGGCGCTGCTTCCGATTTCGATGTCAAATTTTCAAAATTCAAGATGGCGGATCGTAATTTATTACTGAACGATCGAAAATGAACAATTTTTCTGATCACAAACATTTACTTTTATCAACTTGCATTTTCATATAAAAAAGATAAACAAAAAATCACCGGATGCCAAGTCTATGTCCTAGCATATAAAAACTTGAAAATTTGTGAAAAATAGTCGCCATATTGAATCCACCATTTTGAATTTATGAATTTCATTATTGTAGCTTTGATGTTAGAATCGTTATCAACACCCGAAAAGAGCTTCATGCATCAGATTTCATGTCGTATGAAAAAAAAACCGAAATCAAAACCCAAATGTTGCCATATTGGATCCGCCATCTTGAATTTTGAAAATTTGACATCGAAATCAGAACTAGTTTATATGTAAATAGTTATATACTCAATCTTTGTTGATGCCAAATTACCCTCTTTCGGGGTGGTTTTACAACCCCTAAATCAAGAAATAAAATAACTAAATAGCATACTCCTATTCCTTGGGCCTCAACCGCCCTGTTTTTATTCAGTGTACTGAATTTCAAGATGTGTTTTGCGTTGAAAATTGCACTTTATAAAAAAAACCCTTAAAAACTACCATTTCGTCTATCTCCTCCTCTGATAAGTACCTGAAAATTCTAAGGGATGGCATTAGTATTCACTAATGTGAACCATTTTCGTCGGAATTGATCCTTCAAATGACGCCCGTCAAAACTTCAGCCATTTATGTTTACGCATTTACAAGTTACAGCACTGAGAAGCGACTAACCTCCGAGTTTTTTTTAATA
>NC_046657.1:181590304-181591798 GCF_010883055.1 Belonocnema kinseyi
TGAGAGAGGTAGCTAATGCTGTAGGTATATCATTGGAATGTGTGGGCAATATCGTGCATTCAGTTTTGGGCATGAAGAAGCTCTGCGCGCGATGGGTGCCGCAGTGGACCAAAAACGAATTTGTGTGACAACTTCCCAGCAGAATTTGGCATTCAGGTAATTATCAGACTGCCTAGTATTATCGGATATTCACATTCCAAAAATTTTATTTCTTGCCGTTGAGTTCATTATGGAATTTTTAAAGAGAATCTCACCTAATAATCAGTTTACAAGTAAAATAATGAAGTTTTTTTTATTGCGTAATAATATACAGAACTTCATGTTCTACAACATTGATTAACAACTTTTCATTGTGCGATTCACTTTTTTTGTGCAGACCATGATTAAGTGCAAAAAATTAATTTCGCCATTTGAACGCACTTTTGGGAGGGCAGCACAGATTTTCAGGTGTTACTTTTTACATACATCTTATAGGATGGTGTGAAAAATCAGCTGTCAAACTTTCATGGTGCTACTATTTTACGCAGGAATCAAGGGTAAAATGGACTAGATTGACTGAACTAGACGTGGGACATAGACTTAAGAACTTCTTACTTAAACTCATATATATATATGTATAATTAAAAATTTGTCATAAGGACAACCGCAGGATTTCGCCGGGAGCGGGTACCCGCTTCCAGCGAAATCGCGGTAAAATTTCAGCCACAACCACGTCTCACAACCGTGAGATAGGTGGTTACAGTCTGTAAAGGAATCAATACGACGATCCAGCAAAAGCCTCGTGCATCCTAAGAACACGAAGTGACCCAAGGACAATCGCCTTCTGCATGTTTCCCGCAAGTGTTCTAGCATATTGTTGACACACAGGGATGCTTTTTAGGCTATTAGCAAGTGAAAGCTTGGCACCTCCAAGAGCGCCGATGATAAGGACGATCAGTTTAACAGAATATTCCGGGTACAATCGTTGCAACTCCCTTATAAGGTCTCCATACCTCTCTTTCTTTTCATTCTCCTTGGCTATGATGTTTTTGTCAGCTGGTGCCGAAAATTCGATAACGAACATGGTTCCTTTCTCGAAGTCAAGAAGAACCATGTCAGGCCTCGAGTGAGCAACACAAACAATTGTCGAGAATATAAAGTTCCAGTATATGCGGCACTTCCCTTTCTCGACAATTGACTCAATTTCCCTAGGAGCATTTAGAGGAGCGATATTAAAGTGAATGCCGTAGGAGTAGCAGAGATGGTAATAAAGCACTCTTAGTGCCGCATTGTGCCTTTGAATGTAGGTCGTTTCCGCGTGTGTTGGACAACTAGATAGTATGTGAGCTAAATGCTCGGGGTGTGCATGGCACGCCCTGCAGATATCATCGGGAATGTCTAGGCTCAAAATGGGGCGACGGTATGTTAAGGTGAAAATGACACCGTCTTGGCATGCAAAAATGAAACCCTCTGTACCAGACTTCAATCCGGGCGATTTAAGGAAAGCAAACGTTA
>NC_046657.1:181591898-181608994 GCF_010883055.1 Belonocnema kinseyi
GTGAAGACATTCAAGACTCAATATTCCGCGATCCCCTTGACGGCGTGAGATGTACAGTCGCGGAACGGAAGACTCAAGATGCATGCTTTTGTTCATGTGCATTACCTCTCTTGTCCCGATATCAAGAGATTTGAGCTCGTTCTTCATCCATGGAACTACTCCAAATGAATAGAGTAGTACCGGGACAGTTACAAGCGTCGACAACGACAGGCAGACAGATATGGAGGTAAAAACTATTTTTTTCTTACTCAGGGGCCTCAAAACGTCGACATTTGATGGAAGGCGCAAAAGTTATTGTTCACATAAAACCAATACCTTCTCATTAGGATGAGAATGTAAAAAGATGATATTTAAGTAGTGATTGTGTCACTCGAACGTTATACGCATTGTAGAAAATTATTTCTTCTGTCTTACGGTCACGGCAAAATAAAAACAAATTAGAGCTATCATCTAAACTCCATTTATTTTTAGAACAAAATTAAAACTTCGACCACGTTTCGGCATCACTGCGTTCCTTTTTCAGAGTATCTAAATAATAATTATAATAAGCTAATATATGATAAAAATAAATATAAATAGTCAAAAAAAGTTATTATTTATGAGTAAAAAATATTTTTTAAAATAATACCTTAGTTTAAAACAAGTTGTAAGCGAGACAACAATCATTCCAATTTTGGAGTCAATACGTGTCAATTTTTTGTGTCATATTTAAAATAATTTATTATAGGTTTAAAAAAAGTAAGACTCCAAACAATTATTGAAGAGGAGTAAAAGGAGAAAGCCTCATAAAATTGAAGAGGTTTTTTCAGCGTAAAAACTTCATTATTAACGATTTTGAAACCATTCTAAGCATTTTGGAACAACAACGAACATATGACTAGGAGATAAATAAGGCAGTAAATCGTTGATGAAAATTAAGCGCAGCATATAAAGTGAAATACAATGATTGGCCAAGTTTCCATAGACTTGCTGATGAAGAAGCGTGAACTTAAATTAAATTAAAATTACTGAAATTTAAAAAAAAAACATTTTTTTGCAACTAAACTAAAATGACGTTAATTAATTATGATTTGATAAATTTTATCAATATTTAAAATTTCATTTAGTAAATTAACCGAAATATTTCGAAATTTGTTTGATTCAATAATACGTCTTTAATAAGTATTTTTTTTTTTAGTAGCTAATATTTTAATATTGCTGAATTCGAAATCGAAATAGTGATTAGAATTCCAAGGGTGTTGTGACAAGCCTGTATTTAAATTCCCAATTGTACAGTCTCTTTTATGTTCGGCAATTCTAGTTTTTAATCTCCTCTCAGTTTCACCTATATAAACTTTATTACAACATTTGCATTTTATCATATAAATAAGACCAGACAAATTTTCAAAGTTATCCCTATCTTTTTTTTTTAATAAAAAATTATCTAAACTGTTAGTGCTTTTGAAATAAACATTTATGTTAAATTTTTTTTAATGAACTTCGTAGACGTTCAGAGAAGCCTTATATATACGGTAACGTAACTTTCAAATCAAATTTATTGTAAGTATCAATCCATTTATTTTTATTTTTAGTACTGTTATAAATACAATTTATTATTGCATTGTCGGTCAGAGATTGATTTGATTTGGTGTTTTCCAATATTTACATCGTTATACACATTGTCCGACTTCATGCTTCGTAATCACTGCTAGCTTCGGACGGATTCGCCAAACTTTGGGGACTCAGTACGAATCCGTAGATCCAACGCTCTGCAACGCTGCGAATGTACAGCTTTCGGAGATCCCGATTCCGTAAAAAGGATTCCGGTGGGTTAATATCAGAATTCAGCAAAATCGTTAGTATTCCCACAAATTCGTGTGTTTTGTACAAACAATTTCAAATGAATCCTGAGTGGTACACCCCTCGTAATCTACATTTCATCAAGAAAGAGATTTTTCCTATTTGAAATCGTCTATTAAATGTATTTGTTAAGCAGAATTGTTAATAAAAAATTAAAAATATTGTCAAACGTCAGTTTCCTCCATCAGTATATTAATTTAGGGATAAACTGAACATTTATGCAAAAAAATGGATTTTTTTATCAAGCGGTGATTTATTAAATTTGTTTATGAAATTTGTTTATATCAATCAAAAAAATTGTACTTTAGTGTTTGATTTCAAGAAAACATTAATTTCACTCGATTTCGCAGCGAAAAACGTGATAAAAAGAACTTCCAGGCTTCAATGTACAGCAATAATCGATTTTGTTCATAAATTTGTTTATAAAAATTGAACAGATTGCACGAACTTCATCTCAATTATTAGTATTTGTTAATCGATTGTAAATATATCAGTTTTACACTATTTTGAGGTAAAATCAATGAATGCTACAGAACAGGCAGCTAAATAAGATAAATAAGGTATTCATATTCCGTTGTGGAGGTTCTATCGGAACGCATCGAAGAGACCCGCGCCCTCAGCGCGGGACGAGAATTAACAGCGTCACAAATAGACTAGATAACGTTAACAATTTCTCAACTTATTGCATCAATATAGTTAAAAACTTTATTCATAAAATTAATGAATGGAATTTTCTAATTTTCATGTTTTCTACGCTCATGACCTTTTTTAATTGTAATAAACAGCCCTGCATGATTTTTTCAATTAATTTTAAACTTTTGAATTTGGCAATATCTCGATTAATCGAATTAGTAGTCTTTTTTTTAGTAATATTTGGCTAAATTACGATTCATTAGGCTCTCAAGTTGATACTCATTCCTACATTTAAATATTGTTTCTAAAAAGACATGTGTAAATCATTCAAATGTATGTTTGTTCTCATTAAAGGAAAATATAAAAAATGATTTTATATTAAATAGATTATTTTTTCTGCGTTGTATTTATGTATATTGCTATTTTATCAAATTTCAGGGATGGGGAAAATATTTAAAGCCCTGTTAAAAAAAAAGTTGGTTTAAAATATTATTTCTGTTGTCCAGGATTTAAATTTTTTATCTCATGTCTGCTATATACGTTTTCCCTACTATTTTATAACCTTTATTAGAGCCAACATTTTTTTTAATTGGACACAAAATTGGAAGTTTCTTCTTTGAATTAGCGACAGCTTTTATTCATTAGATATTGCTATGCCACTAAACTTGTAGTTAAAAAAAATTGTAAGCTCTTTGTTTAAAAATATTTTTTCATGCTGAGTGAATTTTTAAATCAGCTTTTATTTTTTAATAATGATTATATAAAGTAATAAGATCGATATGAATAAAAGTGGTGGATTTTATTATTTCATTGAAAAACTATTGAAAAATAAAAACTAGGATCCAAATAAACAGGGGATCAGAAATTATTTGTTATGATATGTTTCAATTATTTGAAAAATTGAATAAATTTTTGTTCTGTAAACTTGGTGCCGTGGTTTTCCTCTCAGCACTGAATGATTCAAAGCATTATCGCGTTTGCCAAATCATCCTATGTTTCATGTTTATTTTAATCTCGATTCTCATTAAATAAAGAATGAATAAAAAAACTTTCTTTAACCAATATTAACATATCCCTAAATTTGTGAATTGGCATATGTTATTTGCTTTTTTCCTGCTAATACAAATACAACATATGTTAACTAAAGGGTTTTTTCGCACACTAATGTCAAGTTTGCCATTATTTTTACAAAAAAAATTGTTTAAAATATTTGTTTAAACCATTTTTTTTTTTTAATTTGGCTTCGTGAGTCTCTTTCTAATACATTTTCAAACATTTCTGGCTGAATTTTGTTTGACTTGGTTAAGATTTTCGACCTGTAGGTGGTTTTGAATATTCCGTACCCAATGTGCGCCAGTCAATGACAACCTATATGCTCAAACAGTCAGTGCTATAGCAGAAGTTATTTACATCGCGCCTTTGTGGTCATATACTGTCTTGATGTCAGAGGCTATTTAAGCGACCCTGTCTGTTGACATGAATAAATTCCCTCGTTACTGTGCTGACCAGGCCAGGTACAAAATTTGTATTTGCCTCTAGCTTGGTGACCAAGTTGATATAAATGAAAACATTGGATGTACAAACAGTAAAAAAAAGTAAAATATGATTATAAAAAGAAAAATTAATTAATTCTAACTTTGGGGAGATGCCCTAAACTTTTGATTTGACTCTATAGCTAGGTAACCGAGAGGGTACAAACGAAAATATTAAAAGTGAAAACAGTATGCATGACGTACACATGTTTGCAAATAAAAAAATTCAACGATTTAAACTTCACAGAAAAAACTAAAGTTAAATTTTTTTGTATGTAAAATTTCCATCTTTTAAATTTTACGGAAATGTATGAGTGAATTCGAGCTATAAATCAGGACACCAGATTTAAAACGACACGGAAAAACAAAAGTTAAAATGTTTTGCAGGTAAGACTTGCAACGGTTAAAAATTAAAAATATTTCGGCAAAAGTTTCACCGAGGTTAGGATAATAATTCTGATACCGTCTACTGCGTCACTCTGCAGTAAGCAAATTTCGATAAAACATGTAGAATCAGCTACAAAAAACACGCATAGTTTCGAGTCACTTGTATCTTTCAATCAGCCATAGGGTGCAGTCAAAGTGCAGTTTTGGTCGATTTGACCCCCCCCCCCTTCGGTTGACGTATGTATTTCGATGGACGACACTTGAGGTAAATTTACTATTTTTCTTTTTTTTCTGTACCAGCGAGAGTAAGGTGAATGCCCTTATCATTCCTTATAAGTCAAAGTATAAAAATTCATTATTTATTACGATTCAATCAAGTTAGAACGATAATAGGAGCACGAAGGATAACAGGTGCATTCACCGTACGACTTCAATTTATATTATTTAAATAAAAAAATCATGGTCCTCTGTGCACATATTTAGATAAAAAAATAATTTTTTGTTACTAAATAAATGGTTTTGCATAGAACAATGTGTATATTTCTATCAAAACCTCCTACATTCACACCAAAAATAATGCATGAGTTCATGTTGAAAATTAAGGGTTTCAGTTCCGTCAAAATTTCTAGCAACTTTTTTTCATGGAAAGGCACACGTTTACCCTTTAATTTCGTTTTTGAACCGTTCAATTTCGTTCATTTTTATCTGAGTTATGAGTTTTGGAATAACACTATTTTTTATATGAGTTTATTTGTTTATTGGTAATTATATCAACAATAATTTTTAAATAACACATATTACAAAATTGTACCGTTAAGCAGAAGGTTCAAACAAGAACCATGAATTTTTTCAGATTTTTAGGAACACGTTTTTGATTTTTTTAAAGCATCGGGTCGAATCGACTCCCCCCCCCCCTATGGTTAAGTGGTTTAAAAAAGCCCTACGGTTATTATTGGGTTAATAACATTGAGCAAAAAGCGCAAAAAGCAACTGACAGATGGGAATCCCCAGTTCTCTCCAATTTAATAAATTAAACGACAATAGATAGCGCTGGTGTTGTGATTCTCGCCACATCTCGAATAAAAATGGAGCGATTATAAAGCGAAAGATTATCCAGGCAAGATTAAAAATAGGAAATTATCTTTGATTTATATAAAGTTTATCTGGCAAGGTTAATTTTTGTTGCGGTGAATCTTTCACCTGGAATCAATTGAAACTTTATCTTTAGTTTTTTCTTTGTTCGTAGGCCTACCTTCACGCGTGTAGGTCCAGCTTATCCTGTGTAATATGGTTATGCTGACATTGAACTTTTGTTACCATAAAACATCTGGTTTCTATTTTTGAGCCACTATGCGAAAATCCACTATTTTCCATATTGTAGAATTCAAATGACCACATAAAATTATTAAAATCATAATCATGCGTATAATACTACGCTGAAAAAATTTGTGATAATTTTCATTTCAGTTTGGAATAAACAACAATAACCAAAAAATACACAGTACTTGATTTACGATTACTAATTGTAAGAGAACATGTTTTGACCTTAACATTTATTATACAGAAGATGAAAAACAAACAATTTTCGAACTATGAACAGCAAGAATGTATAAATTATCCTCAAATGTTTTTCATCTACGTATATAATATAGAATTACCCAAAAAGCATGGCTTTTTCCTGTATGTGGAACAGCGTATTTTATTGGTGCGTTCACTTGACATTCCAAGATCATAATTTCTTCGTCTTCTAAGTCCACATAATCATCAAATAATTGGCCACTATTATCATTTAAACTTAAATTGAGACAAATACTTTTGCTCTTATTCATATCCTTATTTATCGTTTTTTTATTGCAATTTTTAAAATCAAAAAATTGACTTATTTCACTGGGGGCACTGTTCACATGACTGGTTTCTTCAAGCTTTAATAAAATGCTATGAAGCTGCTTCTTATATAATATATTGTCAATGTTTTGAATTGGTACTATTATATCATTGAATTTGGAGCTTGATATTATAAGTATTGGTCTTTCGTTTTGAACGGACAAAGACGAATCTTTCGATCCATGCGAAGTATTAACGTTGGGAAGGTTTTCCTCCAAATAAGCTTGCAGTTGTACGGATATGACATTTTTTTTCTCTGTACTTAACTTTTTAGTCGTGGTTAAATATTTCTCCGCAAGTAAGTCTTTCGTAGTCTGCATTGACTCGTCAGGTTTTTTCCTTTCTTTATTTCGATGCTTTTTTGCTTTTATCGTAATACTTTGATGCCTCAAAACACATTTTGAAATTATCTTTTCATCCTTATTCTGAAAAACTCCATCAGTTCTATTAAATATATTAATTTCATTAGATTTTGTTACATTTTGATTTTCAGAACCACTGGCATTTGAACTGATCTCTGAAGTAAGCAAAAGCGCATGCCAAATCCTAAAACCAAATTCAGTTTCAGAATCCGAAGTTTCTTCGCCTTCAACATATCCTGATATATCATATTCAAAGTCATCGCTAAGTTTGGAATCAGGTCTAGAAACACCGAGAATACCTTTGGTGCTGGAATCTGACAATGTTCCTTCATAGCGTTCACCTAAGGAACTAATATCTTTTCGGACTCTTAGACTATACTCATGAAGATTCTCCAATTTGTGTTTAACGTTTGTCGGAAAGTTCGTATGCGAAGAATGGCTATAGCTGCACATATAGTCATGAGATATCAAGTTTCCAGAATCACAATTATGATAGAAAAGGCAAGGAGCCGAATGTTCAGTGACCAATGGGATGCCATTAGTAGCATGTCTCAGACACGTTAGTAATTCCAGCACGCCAACGCAGCCAATTAGTACGGATAACAAGAGACCCATCTCTTGTATTCTGATGAATGCGTGTTTCTGCGTGAATTTTTTCCGTTTGTAGAGTCAGATGCCTGATTTACTTCTAATATTGTAGCTTATTACGGTAATTTAAGATCTACTCAATTGAAAATATAAAAATTAAAATATTATATAGAAATATATAATTTTTCAATCTCAATTTCTCATATGAAATTAAAGGATTAAATTTTGAAAATAATTTATATCATAAATTTTTAGTTAATAATTTCATACGCAGATTGACGTCATTGTGATATTTTCTCAAAGTGTCACCAACACTTCTATTTTCGATTACAAAAATTCGTTATTTTCCAATTGAGATGCAATTCATACCGCTGCGTGGCAAGTAAGTAGCGCACTGTTTTATTTTCCGCGAACGAACTGCGACCGAACGAACTGTACTCGCTGGGCGATGTAACTTTTAGGTTGACGAGGGCGTCCGGCTAAAGGCTAAAGTTAGATCAAATGTCCCTGGATACAAATTGTGTCCTTACTGCCGCACGATCGATGAGCATGCAATAATAATTAACGTAGAACTAGTTGGCAGATGATACTCAGAGTCTATGCAACGTTTTTACCTTTTTGTTGCAAGTTTCTATATGAGATTATGCTTCATGATCAGATTATTTCTCTTTTATGGGAGATTCAAAGTATTCTTTATTTTGCAATTGATTCTTAGACGTTTATATTTGAGATATGTTCGGTAATCAAGCCAAATTGTAAAGTGCCAAACATGTGATTATTAAGCATTTAAAAAAATCTTAGCCGATGAATACAGCATGCACATGTTAGTCCTGGCATTAAAGTTTTGTTTAACTTTTTCAATTTAATGGAAAATTTTGCTAAAGTTCGCACCATATTAAAAATAAAACATAAGTTACGATATTAAAACACTTGGGATTTTTTATCTCATTTTTGTTTAGTGCCCTTTACCTCAAGCATTGAGTTAACACCATATTTAGTAAATAAGCTCAGGTTATTGAACCTGATGGCGAAGAACACACAATCACGCATTGCTAGTTGCAATTTCCAGACCCTTTCATTAGGTCCACTTTTAGCACAGCCACTCTTTGAATCTAACGAGTTTTTAATCAAAATGTAAGAAATTTAAATTAGATTAAAATCCAAAAAAAAATCCGCGCGCGACCTACTCATTTACTTCCAATTATTTTATTTGGAAATGAAGTGCAATAAAATACTGCGGCAATCATTTTTACTTGAATAACTTCTATGGGTACCCTTTCACCATGCAGAATAAATTACTCTGCAACACTAAACATTTTTATGCAAGTTTGGAAAAAACATCTAAAATATCGGAGCGTACAAATTTTCATAAAAAAACATATTAAATCATCTCGACTCGAGAAGTGTCCAAATGTTAAGCCATTTTCAGCGCCCCTAGCACTTGGATAGTTGACCATTTACGAGGTAAGACCGAGTCGTGTACACGAATTTTGAAAACCCGGCTATACTCGGGAGGTGATTTCTGCAGTTTTCCTTTCATCTGGCCAAATGTTTAGGCAATTGCGAGTACTTCCAATGAACTCGTGTTTAGCCGCATTGTAATTAAATTGTACTAAAACTCATGCAGTGATTTTAGGCCCACCTTAGTTAAAGAAAAAATTTCAAATTTGCATATAATGTGAAGTTGAGAGACCTTTGTTTCAGCGGGCTTTTAAACATAAAACAACATATTACAATAGGTAATAATAATGAAACTGGTTATATATTCGACTGGGTGATTAATCACAGTAAAATACATGGAAAAGTATATTGCAAAAGAAAATATACTACAGAAAATCTTGATGAAGCAAAATATTCAACTAAAGAGATTATAAAATTACTGGAAGAAATTAATAAAAAGAAATAATTACTGAAACTAATGAAAATGAAAGTTTTTACATTATAAATTTTGTATTTCTTTTTTAATTCTTATTAAGTATATAGTCCATATATTTTCTTATAAAAATTAATATTGTTTAAAATGTTCAAATGGTTAAAATCTAAAGAATAGTTACGTTCTGAATTTTCTAATGAAATTTATTTGAATAATAAATCATCATTGTGAATTTAAGAAGTCTCGTAGGGAAGGATGATTACAAATACATTCTTTGTTAACATCATAAACAAATTAAGCCTATTTTTAAAAAAATGCCCAAACTATTAATTGGCTCATGAAAGTAGTCTAAATAATAAATCTTGAAAATTTGATTATTATAATTAATCGGAAAGACTTTCTTCGTTAAATTTGTAAAAAACTGAGCCTATTCGTTGAAGATGCCAAATTCTGAACTTCTTATAAAAGTTCTTTAAATATTTAATAATTCTTGTAAATTTAAGAAATGACTTAGAAAAGAGTCATCGCAAAGACTATATTAGTTAACTTCGTAAGCAAATTGTGTTTATTAATTGAAAAATACCGCCACACTCAATACTTAATTAATACTTAATTAATGAAAATTCAGCTGCCGGATCGAAGAAGGGCACATAAACAAAAAGTTGTACCTTTTTTTAGTTTTCTATTTAAAAGGGCTCTGTACTAGCGTGGAAACTCTGAGTTGAGTGTGCGAGAGAACAGAAATATGATGAGCACGCCCAAAGGGTGGAGCTTTTTAGTAAAACAAAAAATTTCGATAGCCAATCATAGATTGTATATTTTCAGAAAAAAGGGTACATAGTAAATAAAGTTTGAAAAAAATTGCCCGGGAAAGAGTCATAATCAGGGGACCGTCACCCTGGCTCAGGCATTGTCTGGTAACCAATACCCACGCGGCGGGTGGTAGTTTGTCGAGCAGACGGTTTTTGACATCGCAAGACCTTCGCATTGATTGAGATTATAAATGGCGGAGAAAAATACGAATTTTATACAATATTAATGAATTAAATTTCCAAATACTTCATTAGCCTCGTTATATTATCATGAGTAAATCAAAAAAAGATTGATAAAAATCGGTCAATATTTTCCATCTGAGTAAAAATTTGGATTGCAATTTAAAATTTTGCTAGAAAAATTTGTTTAAGTTATAAGAAACTTATTTTTTGATTGTTAAATCATCATTACAACCCGCAAAATTAATTTTTAAAATTTGACAAATACTCCTTCTACCTTATTTAGTTACGAATCCAGGTGTGCTACATAATTTATAATTGCGGACAATTTTGTCAACTAAACCCAGGTGGAAATACACTACCGGCGCAGTTCTGATCTAGTACAGATTGCCGGAGTTGCAGCACTGGGCATCTGTACTGGGCCAATACTGGCTGGTAACTTTTCATGGTACTGCCTTGCGGTGCTAGCAAAGTGCTACACATGAGTACTTCTTCTGTATTGGCAAACCGCTGGCGTACGTTTTACATCAAGGATCTAGTCCAGGGGTTACCACAATCCACAGGTGCAGCGTGACCCAGGATCGCTTGGTCTTTTTCAAGATCTACCAATTTTTTCGACGGGAAACAGAGAGGAAATTTATGTGCCCTTTGAAAAAAATCCCAGTTCAAAGGCCTCAGAGAAACGCCTTTTTTGGTATAACTGGACAGAGCTTGAAAAACAAATTATTTTCTTTAAAGTATTTGAACTAAGCAATTGTCGATAATTGTTTACAAATAAATATTTTCGACATTAATAATACTAAATAATTTAAATAAATACTAATAATAATAAAAATAAGTGGTCAAAAATAAACTCAAGGCGTTCAAAATTTAAGAGTTTTTTTTTCAAATCGAGAATCTGTAAATAGAATCATTTCAGAATAAAAGTTCGAAAAAGAACAATTATATAACTTTAAAAATTGATAACTTCAATTTCAAAGGAATTGAAATTGCATTAGCGACTTTAAATAAAACTAATTTTTAATTTCATACTACTTTTAAGTATATTGAATGTTTCAAAGTCAAAGCTGCTTAAATTGTAGAATTTCAAATTTTCGAAAACACTTTTTCATTCAAAAACACTTTAAAAATAAAATGTAATTTTTTTTATAGAAAAGTTTTGAAACCTGCTATCGCAACTGAAGGGGAAATATTCTTTGAATTGGTATTAACAGATCGTAAAAATTGAAATATATTTATTTTTTGTATCCTTTAGATATAATAATATAATCAATTTTTTAGGTTCATTTAACAATTTTTTAAACTTTTAATATTAAAAAATTTGTTATTATGGGCTTCAAAGAAGATTATGTATTTAATATTAGGTAATAGAAAATCAAGGACGCGTGACTTTCTTACTACTTTTTAATTTGATTTAGAAATTAAATTTTGAATTACTTATAAACAAAACAATTTTCAGAGAATTTAAATTGTGACTACAAAAAATTAGAATTGCATTAAATATTATATTTAAGAATATTAAAGTAACGAAACCTCAACATTCATTATTTTTTTCATAATACTTAATTTTAGAGTGAAGTTTCGAATAGAAATAAGAGTCTCGAGTTTAAGGGCTCCCAGCGACAAAAAATAAGGTAAAGGGTTGTAAAATTTATGGGTCAAAACCAGCCCTATTCGACTTTCTGTATTTCAGCTATAAAAATTTCGGACCTTATTACTATGAGTTTCTATGTGCGAAATGTCGCCGCGTGGCGGCGCTTCTCGTACGTGTCCCTACTTCAAAATACCGCTAAATGGGAAATTTTCTTAAAAACAATAATATTTATATAATATTTTATGAAATGTATGCTCAAAATGTTTGCAAGAGTACAAAAATTTAAAGCTGTTGATTCAAGTAAAAATAAATATCAAAATTGAGTGGGCAAAGAAGAAGAAAAATACAGTGAAGTGCATTGCTCGAAATTGTCAATCCGGCTATCATTCGAGTCGTGATGACCGCCGAAAAATTCATTTTTTCAAAGTTCTTCAAAATTTAGTAGATATATATCAGAAAAAAATAAATCGGGAAGATTTTTTAGTAACAGCTGACCAGTTTGTTTGCGAGAAACATTTTCTTCCCGACGATATTGTCTGGGAAAGGGGAGTGAATGATCCTGCTAGTACTGTCATAGCATCAGTATGTATAAACTATAACCAATATATTTATAATTCTTTATTTCAATAAAATTTTTAAAATATATTAAGAGGTACAATTTACAATGTTAATGGCTTTAATTTCAATTTACGAATTTTAACCTAAAAATAGCTGTCTTTCCCCGGCTGTGGCTGTTCCTCAACTGGTGATTATATTTGTTCTTCACTTAAACTTCTTTTCGTTCGGGAGAATTTTTTGTTTAAAAAATAAGGAAGCAATTAAAAATAAAGATAAATACAACTTTTACATCTGGTCTTCTGATCTTTTATTGTCGTGGAAATCATTATAGACTTATAAGGATTTTCCTATAATGAATTTCCTATAATTTTTTCGCAATTACAGGAATAATGATAGGAATAATTATAGATAAAATGTAAGAAAATAATTATGGTAATTAATAATATTAAAATCATTATTGCAAGAAATAGAAGGGCGTATAAATCAATCATTTATTTTGAACTACTTACACAATAGCATATAAAAATGGACATATTTAAAGGAGCTTTGTTTAAGAATAAAGGTAATATGAAACTTAAAAGCTATGGGTATCTTCTACTTTTGGCAATAATAATTTCAATATTTCAATGTTATTAATTTATATAATTATTTCACTATAATTTTTCCTATAATTAATTAAATAATTATTCTTATTAGTAGTCATAAATTCGTGCAAAAATTATAGTAATTTCATTATACGAAAATATTTATAGGCCTATAATGATTTTTCTATTATTGTACTTTTTCCTAAAGGATAGCCGGAAGATCCATGTACTAGTACTTTTTTCTCATTTAATTATTTATTAAAAAAACTACATTTTTACGTATCATTGTTACTTTTTAGCAATTCCCGTCGCCTTTTTTATACAAGCAATTACTAATGAACAATTTGAATATTTCTGATGAATTTTTAAACAATATTCAATTGTTTAAAGAAATATAATTGATTTGAACAATTATTTGTTCTTAAAGAATGTAAAAAATAATTGAATGTTCAAATTGAAATGTAATTATTTATCATTTTTTTGAGTATTACATTTTTCTAAAAATATGATGTAATTATTTAAACAATTATTTATTGTCCATCTCCAATATTTCTAAAGATTGTGCCAGAGATATCTACTTTCTTTTCAAATCAATATGCTATGCCACGTTTTGTCGAATAATTACAAATATAATAATAAATAAATAGAAATTTGTTAAACATTAGAAGAAATGTCTCAAAATTATATAATTATTCTAAAAAAAGTAGCACAGTATACCAATTTGAAAAAAGTGAACATTTCTGGCTCAATTTTTAGAAATTCTGAAAATTAACAATAAATAATTGTTTAAATTATTTGTTTAAGCAATTGAATGATGTTTAAAAGTCATGGTGAATATTTAAATTGTCCATTAGTAATTATTTGTATGAAAAAGATGACAGTAATTGCTAAAGAGTACCAATAATACGTAAAAATGCAGTTTTTTAGATTTTTGTGAATAAGACTAATTTATAAACAAAATTCGATGTATTTAAAAAAATTTAGGGTAATTATTTGTCTATAAAATTGAGTAAATTGCACTTATTTCTGAAAATTACTTAAATTGACAAATAATTATTTCACAGTTTATTTCACTCTATCCATTCTTATATGCATGTAACTAACAATCTAGAAATATTGGTACTAATAAAAATGATAAATTTTGGAATTGAATGATCTTTAAACTTGCTAAATGTTTACATTTTTATGTTTTTTATACTGATGTAATTGTGACAGATATTTATATTGTGTTTACAACAGATTGGCCTACTGACCCTCATTCGATTCTCAGATATCAAAGAGAGAGCACCTGTTCGTGGGTGCTGTCAATTTCTACCACTTAAAATTTTCTTGCCTTGATAAGTGTACTGTACGAGTACCGAAACGTTGGTAATGCAAATTTATTTATTTATATTTTTTATTTTCATTTTATTGTAATTTGATAATCATTAAAATAAAAAAAACGAAAGAAAGAAAAAGAGAATGAAGGGGATGTGGTTGGCTGCCTTCTCATTTTTCTTTCCTCTTTTTTATTTTTTCCGAAAATTTTATTTTATTTTTTGTTGTTTTTCTTTTGTTTTTTTTTCAGATTACAATAGGGTTTTTTGGTTTTCGTTTATTCGTTGTACTTCAAATTTGGTTGTTGGATTCTTGTTTTTTATAACAGGATTTTGCATCAATTTGATAATTGGACGTTAAATGGGATGTTTAGTTTGGATTTTGGTTTAATTTAAATTTCGTAAATTTTGATTTAGCTGACTTGGACTGGAGGTCATTTCTAGGATATTATGTTTTTTAATCAGATAAGAGTTAAACATGGTCCTGAGGTGTTCAGAAAGGTGCAATTATGGTGTGATATCAATAAGAAATTAAGAGGCAGTATTCTTCAAAAAAGATTTCTGATTGAATGTAGAAGAAGCGATGTTTTACCTAAAAAAATTTTTTTCCCGGATAACAAATTTCGAGATTTTTCTTTTCACAGTAATTTTTGTAATAGAAAATTTTAACACACTTTAAACAATTTTAAATTTTCACTACTAAATTTATTTATCAAAGATGTTTCAAATCATGTTAATTTTTTAAAGTCAAGAATTTCAAGAATAAGAAGTGAATTAGAAGTTTGTTTGCAACAAAATGAAATTATTAATCTTTTAAAGCATCAGATTCTCCTCAATCAAAGTTTTTGAAGCAGTGATGTAAAACATGATAACAAACTTTCAAATTTAATTCATCAGCAAACTAGTGTTCAAGAACAAAATTTAAATTTACATAGGACTTTTGAAGATGGAGGTAAAGATCCTTGTTTTGTTAATTTGACAAATATTCAAATTCCTGATTCAGTCACAGATATTCTAAGATTAGGTCAAGGTTTTAGTAACCGTGTGTTAAAAACTAAGGCAAAACAAATGATAGAAATAGTAAAAGATGTTGAATCAAATATACATAAAATTCCTATTTTGGATCAGCAGGATTTCCGAAACAAGGTTTTACACTTGTCAAAGAGCTTTGTTGAGAAAAATAGTTTGCATATCAGTTATATTGATCGTAGAATTTCTAAAGGTTTCATGATGACGAAAGAGTTTCTTAGAAGCAACCCTGATGTGGTTTGCGTGAATGCTGATAAAGGCAGTATTACTGTTTGCATGGAAAAATCGAATTATATCAGGGATATGGAGAATTTGCTTTCTGATAATGATAATTTTGAATTATTGCATGAAAATCCGTTAAAAAAATTAAAAAGAGACACTTTTAAGATGCTTGACAATTGGAGAAAGAAAGGACTTCTGGGAAAGGATATAAGATGGACTGATATTAACACTGAAGACACCGTTCTTGCAAGATGTTATGGGTTGAGAAAGATTCACAAAGATGGCTATACCTTAAGAATAGTTATTGCAACTATTAATACTCCCACCAAATTTTCAGAACAAAATTTTAATTTGATTCTCAAGGACTCTATCACAACTTCTAAATACAATGTCAAAAATAGCTGGGAATTTGAAAAAATTATCACGCAAAAAAGGGTTCCGGATGAACATGTCATGATTTCTTTGGATCTTATTGCAATGTTTTCGAGTATACCCCTGGAATTAGTTAAAAAGGCAATTTTTAATAGATGGACTAATATAAAAACTCGTACTCGTTTATGTCAAAAAGATTTTATTGAAGGGATATTTTTTATTATGGAGTCAACTTATTTTAAATTTAATGGATCTTTCTATAGACAGAAGTCTGGTACTCCCATAGGTTCAGTCATTTCTCCGATTTTAGCAGAACTAGTGATGGAGGATCTGGAGGTTTTTGTTTTTGGGAAATTAGATTTTGTTTTGCCTTTTTATTTTCGGTTTGTCGACGATACCTTATTATGTGTTCCTCTAGCTCATTACGCTAATGTATCGCTTAAATTCTGTTGAAAAATCTAAGACAATATTTGACGCTCATAAGCGAGGGCTAACAGAGAAATATATTTTTGTTCTATTTTTTCGTTTTACACATTTTATACGAACAGGTAGATTTACACATGTTTCATGAAAATATTTAAATTTAATTAATTTTATTAGTTAAATGTTTAATTTAAATATTTATTTAATTGGTCATTTCTGATTAAATTGCAAAGCTCGACAATTTAATGGATTTATTACATTCAGATTTGTTATAAGTAAAAAATATTCAAATTCAGATTTAATTTTCTAGCTTAAAAAAAGAATCGAAGGATTATAGTTCTACTAATCGTATTTAGTAAAAATCTGACAGTAAAAAAAAAGCAGAAAAAAAACAATGTATTGGAAAATGAAAATTTCTACATGATAAGAATTTTATAAAATTTTTCTAAAAGCTACTAATAATTTATACATTTTTATAAAATTTAAAAATGCACATTATGTGATATAATAAATAGTAATGGACCTAAGTGGGGAACTTCACATAACGACTTAGTGTGGATCTTCACTTGGGGTGATTGCCAGACAGATTGATCAGCAACCTGGGTCGGAGCAGTATTGCGGAACGAACGTGTTATTTAAATAAATATCACGAGAATTCTTGATCAATCTAAACATTTTATATCCCTTCCTCACATTACTGTCTTCTCCACCGAGTGAGTCACCTCTACCTAGAAAGGAAAATGGCTTAATGGTGTAATAATAATAATAATAATAATAATAATAATAATAATAAGCCTCGGTGGCTTAGTTGGTTAGACACTCGGACTTCACCTCAGAGGTCCGGGGTTCGATCCCTGAGCCGGTACCTCTAGAAATTTTTCAATGTACCTTTACCGGGGTTCTGGTGG
>NC_046657.1:181609094-181617614 GCF_010883055.1 Belonocnema kinseyi
AACGAAGACTTGATTGATGCTGAAGGCATAGGTGCTAGGGATAATGAACATCATGCACCGGATCTATTAGAACCACATCCGGATATTACTAACGATCATGTACATAGGGAAATCTCAGAAGAACTACAGCACCTGGAAAGGAATTTTGATCATGCTTTACTAGAGTTCAGATATGTGGAACCAACACTGAGGCATTCTCTGTCTAAAATGAACATTACAAATCATCTGCGTACCCTAATAGCACATCAGGACAGTAAGGTTTTATCTACGTATTTGAACGTAGCTCAAAATGCGTTAGAGGTGCAAACTCTTGTATACTGTGCAGCTGTAGCAACCGATAGAACGTTGGGCCGAAAAACTAGGCCTGCAAATGCAGTTTTTGTTCCAGCAAGGGATCGAGATCCATCATGGAAGATCAGGTTGGATATGGATGTCAGCAAAGTAAGGTGCAAATTGGGTCGATTAACTCAATATAAAAAAGGAAAGAGAACCAGAAAGCTGATGAACCATGTTAAAAAAATCATCCGCCCTCGGCACATCGAGACAGTAATACCAGCAATATTGGATGAAATTTTAGACTCTCACCGACATAGACTTGATGTTCTTACTGCCAGACTGAGTCGGTACAAGAAAGTATTGCACGAAGGCAACAAAACTAAAACTTTCAGACAGATGAAAGAAGGTTCTATCGTGAACTGAGAGTAAAGCCAAATAACCAACAAGGCACCGAAGTCCCTCAATTGAAAGATATGACTAACTACTGGTCGGGCGTTTGGGGAAAAATGAACAGATGCAATTTGGACACTGGGTGGTTCAAACTTGAGGAAGCAAGGGCAAGCAATAGCCCAAAAATGCATCTGACAAACATCACATTTTGGATGTTTCAGTTGTCTTGAAGAGGGCAAGTAATTGGAAAGCTCCAGGTCCGGACATGGTGCACAACTTCTGGTACAAGTACCTGACGAATGTGCATCTTGCGTTGGCAAGGTGTTTCCAGAAGATCATTGAGCACCCAGATTTGATGCCAATTTTTATGCTCCAACGTACTACGTATATGATACCAAAAAAACCAGACGCTCAAAAACCATCTGACTTTCGACCGATAGCCTGTCTTCCAACAATTTATAAATGTCTTACAGCTATCATTGCAGATAAGGTATATTCTAATTGTGACAAGAATGATATTCTTACAGAAGAACAAAAAGAATGTTGTAAAAACTCACGAGGTTGTAAAGATCTAGTCACTATAGACGCTGTTGCCATGACTCAAGCTCGTAAGCATAAAAGGAACTTACACATGGCATACATTAACTACAAGCAAGCGTGTTCTTCTGTTCCACATGACTATTTGCTTGAAGTCTTAAAACTTTACAAAATATGTCCACGCATTATTGACTTTCTAAGCCATGCGATGAGGCTCTGGGGTACAAGAATCAAGTATTTTGATCATGGACAACCAAGGATAACTGGATCAATAAGCTTTACGACGGGTATATTTCAAGGAGACTCCTTCAGCGCACTAGGGTTCTGTTTAGCATTGAATCCATTGAGCAAAACACTAAATAGCATGTCTCATGGGTTCAGAATTCATGATAATGAGGATGGTCATCAAGTGACCCATCTTCTTTACATGGATGACCTGAAACTGTACGCTTGTTTAGACCAGAAACTGCAGCAAGTAATTGATGTCATAAAGCAGTTTTCCAATGATACCCACATGGAGTACGGACTAGATAAATGCAGAACAGTGCATTCAATCAGAGGAGAATGAGGGACCGCAGACTTAGAGAATGAGTTCGAAAATGACATGATGGCAATGGCTGCAGGCGAATCATATAAATATCTGGGTATTTTTTAATCTAAGGGTATTCAGCATACGACAGTTAAGACAAGCCTAACGACTGCCTTCACTACGATACTCAGATTGATTATGACGAGTGTTCTCAACTCGGCAAACAAAATCAGGGCAAGCAACAGATATGTCATCTCTGTCCTCACGTACTCCTTCGGGCTCATAAAATGGTCTAACACCGACCTTGAAAATTTAAACAGAATTGTTCGCGTAGACATGACGAAGCACCGAATGCACCACAGAAATTCAGCGATTGAAAGGGTAGTTCTACTGCAACATTTAGGGGGTAGAGGCGTTGTAGATGTCAAAAAACTATGTGAATCACAAGTTATACAGATGTGATATTATTTTAACAGCAAACGACATGTAGCGCTCACAGTAGCATCTGTAAAGCGGATCTTGACTATACACTCTTAAATTTGTCCTCGGATGGGACCTTGAATATCAGGGCAGAATCCATAGAGGAATTAGAAATACATTGAAGGCAGAAAGCCATCCATTGCGAGCACTCCAAAATGTTAGGTCAAATTGAAGCGGATAGTGAGGCATCCAATATTTGGCTGAGAAAGGGTATTCTGGGTCCAGAGACGGAAGGATTCGTCATTGCGATAAAGGACAAGGTTTTCAGTACCAGAAATTATCGCCAACACAAGTTAAATCAAGACCTGGTTGACTGGTGCCGATTATGTGGAGATACTAACGAATCCATCGAGCACATTATTGATGGCAGTCTCGTAATGGCCCAGAGAGAATATACAGACAGACATAATGATGTAGCGGGCATTATACATCAACAACTTGCCCTAATCCTAGGACTTCTAAAAGAATGGATGCCTTTTTATAGATACATTCCAATGATCATTACATCCGGGCCAATCGACCTGACACCGTGATGCGAGAAAAAAAATGGAAGAGTCTACATCATCGATATTGCTTGTCCAGTTAACCGAAATTTGCAGTCAACCTATACAACCAAGATCCACAAACGTAGCGAGTTAAGGCATGAAGTAAAGACCATATGGAGGAATGTGAATCATGCATCTATTCATCCCATTGTGATTTCTGCTCCAGGCAATGTGCACGCAAGATGCACTGAACATCTTGAACATTTTGAAGTCAGTAGGGTATTAGCAGCAGCTCAGAAGGTGGTTTTATTAAACACCTGTTGCATTGTAAGAAACTTTCTCCAGCATCAGAAAGTGAACGACGAAAAGCCCGTAGAGTGGCAGATGGTAGCTCTAAGAAAGCATCCAAAGATGACTGTTGTCACCTCCAACGCTCGTGGCCGCTCGTAATTGTATAGCTGCAACATCATCGCAGGAGGTTTCAAGCATCGTGATAAATTAGCTGAATCAACTTATAACATTTTAATCTTATAATCTTATCTGTCACTTGACTTTGTCCGTGGCTATGATGTGTAACCGGGTTTACCCGAGTGAAAGTTTAATAAAAAGTTTAATAATAGTATAATAAATTTCAAACATAGGTAAGTGAAGTAACGTTGTTTATTTCTTTTCTTTTTAAATTTCATTCCTGGAACAATATTTGGAGGCTTGCATTATACATAATTAGATAACAAACAAAAATGAAATTTTTCATGAGAGCGAAATAACATTCCGTAAAATCGAAATCAGCCTATAAAGATCAAAACAAAAGTTACTTCCGAGCTGAAATATTTTTGAATGGAGGCCAAAAAAGTATGACTAAACAAAATTATCCAGTCCCGAGAAATAAATTGTGGAAGTTTACAATCTTAAAGAGACAGAAACCTAAAATAGCAACAGGCTCGGTTGATGATCGCGGTCAAAAGTGCCATTTTCAGTTTAAACCAAAGATAACGTATAATAAATTAATGTGCTCAATTGAAAGAAAGTGAGTTTGACAAGAAAAAGTTAACCAATTCCAAGAAAATCATTAAAGAATTTGGCGGTTCAAATATGGTGGGTTTTGAAAAGCGTTTTTAAACAGCGACTGAAAATTTCTTCTACAATTTCAAAATATGATGAAAACTTGCTCTCGAAATATAGGAAGGCTGAATACGAATAAAGAAGAGTTAATAGAAAAAACTTATTCTGTTCCGGGAAAATAAAGATTTATTGTGGAGGTATCGCATTGAAGCAGTAATAACATTTATAAAAGTGGCTTTTCGTAGAAATTAAAGATAAAAGATTTTAGGTGGGAATTTGATTATAATACAAAATATAAATGACGCTAATAAAGACAAAGATACGATGTTTACAGATACAGTCGAGAATGACGCGAACTCGTTAACTGTTGGTGGTAATGTAGTGCTAATGCACTTGCGTGCTATTGATAGTACCTTTCTGGTTCAGAGTCCCAGAAGGCTCGCGAACTCAACGTTATTTGATAATACAAGCGTCTCTATATTCCTCGAATATTTGATATTGCACAAAGCATCTTATTTCGACTCTAATCTTATCTATACGCAGTAATATATTGTAATGAGGGTTTACTATATAAGGGACCTTTTACAAAAGGTCTCTTTCCAGTCCACGTACTCAAGGAACAAAACTACTCGGAGAAGTAGAAACATGGTTGGGTACCATTCGATCCCTTTTCGGCATTAATAGTTTAAGGCCGACTTATAAGAACTACCATTGGTATCTCAGCTAAATCAGAATTTACTAAACACCGATACTAGGCTAAAACGGAAGAGCGCCCCCTCAGAGTTGGTTTGAGTACTGAGAGGAAGCTTGACCGTAATACTATCGCCTTCTGGTGTCGAAAATTTGGTAATAATCTAATTCCTATCCCCACTTTGTTAATAGGAATAGCATGGAGACTTCCGGCAGCTATCTTGGAATTGAACTTCCCGCGGATTCGTGGCGAGTTTACGTTGGCGCGTAAACTCTGCGCCGCACATGGTCGAATGGAACAGCGAGGCATCGACACTGTTCTCTGTGCCTGTTTAATTTAAAATTTATTTTAGTGCGGAAATTGTTTAGCGTTTTATTTTGATCGGGCCTCTTCCGAAATTGAATCAAGTTAAGTCCGGTGGTCGAATCAGTCGCGTTTATATGTGTTAAACCTAAGTACCGAACACGTGTTCCAAAAAAGATTTTACTGTTGGCTGGCGCCCTAGATGTACGAATAAAGTTATGCTCAATAAACCTCACATGAGTTTTTTTTTTATGATTGTAGAGAATTCTCAATTTTTTTTCGTTCGTTACCCCTATAGCGATTGGAACCATAATTAGAACCTAATTTTGAGGCCGATTTATGTCCTGACAACCTATTTATGAGTTATTTTGAAGTCTTTGAAACATTTTTAAAGATTTCCTTATAATTTATAAATTTATAAAAGTTCCGCGTACTTTGAAATAGATTTCAACAATCTAAAGAATTTTTTTTTTAATTTCAGAGTATTTTATAAGCTTCAAAACCATTTTTAGCATCTTTTATTTATAAGTATTTTAGGTGATTTGAAAATATTCCAAGGAATTTAAAAAAATTAATTTTCTTACTTTTATGTAATTTTGAACCTTTTTCAATACTTTAGTATGCACAATGTTCCATGATTTCATAAGATATGAAACGACTTTACAGGACGTATATGATATTTTAAAATAGTTAAAAAGATTTAACATTATCTTATAAGATTTTTGAGGATTTCTATGATTCTGAGGGATTTAAATACTCTCAATGTACTTTAATACATTTCAGGTTCTTTAATAATATATCACTGTTTTCATTAAAATATCATTGTAACGTATTTTTTGTCAAAATTCTTGGCATTTTCAGCAGATTTAAAAGATTTCGAAGAAGTTTAAAGTATTTCTAAATAGTTTACGCTACTTTAAACGATTACAAAGATATCGATTTCATTAATTTAATTTCAATTTAATTAAAGTTTAGTGTAATTTCCCACATATTTTTCTATTTATTTCAGGAGTATGAAGGCTTTCAAAGACTTAAATATTTTATGATATTTAATAATATTCCAGGGCACTTTTCTAGATATCTCAGCAATATCTAGGGATTTTCAAGGGTTTTAGTAATTTTGAGGCGTTTACAAATTTTATGGATTTCACAAAATTGTTTGAAAAGATATGGGGGATTTCGTAGGGTTTCGAGGACTTGAAGAGATTTTCAAATACTTTTTACAATTCATTGGAAGTTCGCCCTCAAATCTTATTATTTTGTCCTAAATCCTTTTCAATTTCTTTAAATTCTTTTAAATTCAATCAATTTTGACCTAATTCAGTTTGAATTTTTATGAATTTTATCTAGTTTTTCTCAATTCTTTCAAATTTCTGCAAATTCACAAAAAATTTATTATATTCTATCGAATGGATTATCAAAATTAAACAAAAATTTTTTCTGACTACTTTCAATCCTTTGTAACGTTATTTGAATTGCTGCAAAAACTTTAGAATTTATCCTGAATCTGGTGCCCTTTGTGCACACTTTAGTTTTAAGCACACTTTGTGCTTAAAATTTCTAAAGCAATATTTCAGTATATTTTGAAACTATCTCCGTGATATATTTCGATCAGACGAAAATTCATGTAGAGCATTTTTTAATTCCAAACTTTATTCCAAGTTCTTACCACTATTGTATATAAAAGCATTGTTAACAATTATAAATTACGTGGTATGCTTGGATTCGTAAATAAATAAGATAGTAGGGATATTTGTCAAATGTTAGTAATTAATAATGATATACAAATAGGCTTGGTTAAAGTTTCCCTACTTTTGAAGAATTATTATATTCAATTTTTCATGAGAAAAGTGACTCCTGAAAGTATAGATCATTCGAATCGGAATTTCAAGAAACGCACAAATCCATTAAACGTCAGCAAACGTTTAGAAAATTTGTTGGAAACTTTAAATTTTTCTTCATTTCATTAGTGGCTACAGAGAAAGTTCAGAAATAAACCTAAGAGGGTTTTCTTGAGAGTGATGCCAGATGTGAATTCCAGTTAGCACAGGCATAGTGGCCTGTAGACCCAGCAACATTCCGGGCTGTGGTAAAGGGTATGCAATGCATTGAGTACGACAGCGTGGGCGCGCCTAATGATCTTTCTAGTATCTGACCGCCAGGATCAATAGTTACTTGCCTCAAAGTTACCCCAAAAATGCTTTTCGTTTATGTTTGTTTTTTAGAATTTATTTATAGGCAATAATTCCTTCATACACGTTAATCGTTTCATAAAGACTTTGTCTACGTTTATGTGTCATGCAATTTTTGAAATAATCATTACAGGCCGAGAAATTGGCCTTCACAATTTTGACCAATCATATTTTAAAAACAATAAACATTATTTCACCTTTGATAACACATAGACATAGCTCGTTATTTTCCTAATCCAGACGTACCACATAAGTAATATTTTTCACAATACTTTCAAAGAAATTACGGATTTTCTAATACAATTTTCAGAGAATGTAGTTCGAAATGTTCTTCGACTGATGAAGCAAAAAAAATTAAAAAATTAATTTTAAAAAAATGTTTGTTAATTTTTTCTGATGCGTGGCGTTTATCGAGTTTCTCTAACTTCCAGCGTTTCGTTTATTCAGTGAATTTTGAGCACCGAAAAACTTTTAGCAAGAAAGTTAACAACAGTACAAAGGAGTTTTCTGGAAAATTTTATTCCAATGGAATTGATATTCCAGAAATTATTAACGACTTAAATCGATAGCAGCAATGGGAAAAAGGCAGAGTATGAGTGAATTCGAGATACAAATCGGGACACCAGATTTAAAACAATCACAGAAAAAAGGAAAAATTTGCTGCAGGTAAGAACTGCAAAGGTTAATGATTAAACATATTTCGGCGAAAGTTTCACTGAGGTTATGAAAATAATTCTGAACTCGTCGACTGCTTCGCGCTGAAGTGAGCAAATATAAAACATGTAGAATCAACAAGAGAAAACACACAAAAGATTGTTTCTACTGATATATCTCCTCCGAAATAAATCACATGATTGTAGACAAATTAGAACTTATTTAGTATAATTTAGCAACAGTGATCCCCACTTTCGCATGTTGAACTACTGCGCTTGCCTAGCGCAGCGGCCCTCATTCGTCGTTGTTTGCGCGCGATTCAAACCGGCTATAATTAATAATTATGGAAATTAAAATAGATAATTTTTAGAAATTGCACATAAATATCAGAAAAAACGTAATTTTGTGATTTAAGAAGGGAAAAAATAATCATGCAAATACCTTGGTTAATGAAATATAAATTAAGCTTTCGAATTTTAAGAAAAAATGCCATTATTTTCAAACTGCACGCATTGTTATTTTAATATAACCTCACTTTACAAATCAGGTAATTTCTGATATTCATGTGCAATTTATAATAATTATCTATTTTAATTTTAATAATTGTTAACCCTCAGAGGCCGTAACTCTCTTCAGTAACGTGAAGGCCATACTGGTACAATTTTCTCAGGAGTTCAAATACTTTATTAACAAAACCATTAAACTAAATTATCACATAAATTATAACAATTTTTAAATTGTTGCTTGAAAAAAGGATAATTTGAAAAAGGTAAAAAATCATGTCTAGTACATAAAATGTGTTTATTAAAAAAATTTAGTGCATAATACGAGGGTGGATTGATAAGTTTCCGGCCTGACCAAGAGATGGCGCCACTAGGCCTACCTTGAGGTGGCGTTCTATAGTACCATCCTTAGATAGCT
>NC_046657.1:181617714-181630254 GCF_010883055.1 Belonocnema kinseyi
ATGGCATTACTAGACTAGAACACCGCTATGAGAAATGTATCAGCCTTGGAGGAGATTATGTTGAGAAATAAAAAAAAAAATTCTTAAAAACGTTGTTTTTCTCGGTCAGGCCGGAAACTTATCAATCCACCCTCGTACATCCATTAATCATTGAAATTATATATAAATTAAAAAACACAAATACATTATTGCCATTATTCAATATTATGAACGCAATCGATACACAATTCAGCACTGCGCTCAGCACACACACCGCGAAGGCATGAGGGGCACTTCATTCGCGTCTGTGTTGCCTGCGGCCCTTCACACAGCCCGCATTTGGCTTGCGTTTTCTCTCTTACGATACTAACACTAGCAATGAGCACCTCCTCTACTTCCAATAATTTTTTAATTTTTTTACGCAAGTTTGTTTGCAAACTCCGTGACTCTAAGCGTTGGCGCAAATGAGCTTCTATCAAGCTAAATCCTATTTTGTTCAAAAATTTACATGGATTAATTGTCTCATTTGCGGCAATAAAATTGTACAAAACAAAAGCGTTGATCCCGTCTTGCTCTAACATATTGAAAAAAATTTGAGAGGCCAACGTCTAGTGCAGTGACGAGAGAAGAAGAACTATTTTGTTTTTCTTTGGCGCAAATGAGAGCAGCGTAAGTTCGCGTGTAAACACGAAGCGAAACGATCCTGTTTCGGCTTTTGCTTTTAAATTCGCGGGAATATCGCGTTTGTTTTGTCGGATATTACTGCCAGCACACAACTTATAATCATATTTTGATTTTTTAAAGAGAGGTATAGAGACGAACCAATTGCCCATAGCTATATTACGCCAAGTACTTTCTATACCCTCTGAAGTTACAAGTTTGCGCACAAAAAACGTTGGAACGTCATCGCCTGCTTCAGGAGTAACTTTACCAATATAAACTACTCCCGACATCATATAAAATGTACGACTATCATTTATCATGATGATTTTCATTCCATAACGGTCTGGCTTACTTTTCATGTAAATTTTAAAAGGACAGCGACTGCGAAATGCGACAAGTTGTTCGTCAATGGTGCAGTCGTTACCCGGCTCATAATATTTCATGCAGTTACTCAAAAAAAATTCCCAAACATCGCGTGTAGAAGCTAGTTTATCGGTCGCTCTTCTTACTGCCCTTGTAGCCTTATCATCGAAGCTTAAGTTAATTAATAAAAAATTAAAACGCTGTTCACTCGTCACGCAACAGAAAATGCCGCAATTATACAGCTCAGACCACATATCTCTTGTATGTACACCATTTTGTTTCAATGCTGCTGCAAAGTACAAAAGGTCTATAAAAACTTCCATTTCGATTTTATCTGTAGGCACGTGATACGCTTGTAAAACGCGATTATTCTTTCGAAGAAGCGACTCTTCTGTTTCAATTTCCTCGTTAGTGTGCACAACTAAATTTTGAAAAATATCGGCAGAAAACAATAGCAAAAATGCCTCAAGTGGTGTGTGAATATCTGACGCCTCTAATTTCGAACATGCATCAGAATTCAGCGAACCGCTAGAACGGCGTCTTACGCGACTCAGCGGAACCTCTGACCATTTCTCACATGTGATCGTTGTAATAGAGCGCCTTGGTCGTCCTCTTACTCGTAGCCGCTCGGACGAATCCAACAAGCGTCATCGCTTCGAAACAGTCTCAGCTTCCCTTTCTGCCAGTCCTTCATCCTTCTCTATCGTGCGCTTATCTACTTGCGCTCCAACCTCCTCTTCTTCAAATGCCGAAAATTCATTACGTGTGTCATTGTCGACGAACAATGCATCTTTTTCAGATTCGTCAGATCTATCGTCGTCCAGCAAATGCTCTTCGTCTTCTAATAACATAGCAGATGAAATAATTCGAGCACTGCGAAAATTGTAACGGTCGGACATAGTGAAAGTTCAGCTGAAGAATATAACAGAAAAATTTTTTTAGATTTTTCTATTGCGTCTATTCATGCAACACAAAACGTAAACGAAAGCATATTGGCATATTACGCCGCGAGTCTTGTCGGCGATCCATTCAGTTAATAACTGTGAGTATAATTCTAATCGAGTATCCAGCTATCAACACTATAAAGAACAACTACATTTTTCCTGCATATCGTGTGTAAGCCTTGTCCGCGTTGAAAAAGAGGAAAGTTATATCGATGAGGACAGCAGCGATGAAGAAGAAGACACCAGTATCCAGAATATTAGACCACAACATTTCAACTTCCACTACGTATGTATTAAAGACCTATCACGGTTAGTCAACAGTCAATTATCAAAACGTAAACACAAAAAATACATCTGTAATCGCTGCTGACACTACTGTTGGAGTATGGAAAAGCTGGTTCATCATACTGAAGACTGTAAGAAACTGAATGACTGTCTTTCTACAAGTGCTGTCCGGAAAATGTGGAACCGGCAAAGTGGTTTGTACTCGAATTGTTGGCGATTGCCAACAATTCCGACAGTGTATTGAACGGGCCGGTTCCCATGAAACCACTGACACCCGAAGAAAAAGAAGACATTGTAGAAGCGACAGTGTGTCATATCTGTAGCAAACCGCTACGTCCACCGATGAAAAACGTTCGAGACCATTGTCACCTCACTCGCTCATACCGTGGTCCCGCCCATGAACACTGCAAGTTTGCTTACCAGGATGCAAAGACTATATCATTTGTGTTTCACAACCTGAGTGGGTACGATGCTCATTTTATCATTCGTGATATCGCAACTTAGTTTTAGGGCAAAGTGAAAGTTTTGGCATTGAATAAAGAAAAGTATATTTCATTTATAAAATATGTTCAGGGCACTCAGATAAAATTCAGGTTCATAGATTCATTTCGATTCATGAAGTCTTCATTGGAAAAATTAGCATTGTACCTTAACGAGTACAAAATTGTCAATTCAGTATTTTCTGATGTTGAGTCTTAAAAAGTTCAACTTCTCACGAGGAAAGGTGTTCTTCCCTATGAATACCTGTACTCGTGGGAGAAGTTAAAAGAAAGTCAGCTTCCATACAAAGAAAACTTTTACAGTGCTTTGAATGATTCAACAATTTCCGATGAAGATTATACACATGCACAACAGGTATGGGCTGTGTTTAATCTTAAAACTCTCCGCGAGTATGTAAAACTGTACATAAACACTGACGTGTTGCTGTTAGCCGAGGTCTGTGAAAGTTTCTGAGAACAATATCTCGAGGCTTATGGACTCGATCCAGCACATTTCTATACTACTCCTGGCTTGACATGGGATGCCATGCTCAAACATAAAAATGTGCGGTTAGAAATCCTCACTCATGTTGATATGCTGTTAATGATTGAACAGATCAAACGGGGTGGAGTAAGCCAATGCTCCAACCAATACACTGCTGCTAAAAATCAATATATGACAGTATTCAATGAAAATAGTGAGGTATCTTACATCATGTATTTTGATGCAAATAATTTGTATGATATTATTGGTGTAGGTTTTTTGACCAGGGAAATTAATTAATAGTTTAAGATGTTAATTTTGTTTGTTTACTTGGACATAATCAATAATCTTACTCATATATAACTTTCAATGGTTTTATAAAAATACTGTAAAAAGTCCCTAAACATAGGTGTACGGCAAAGTTCCGAAATTCTGGAAAGTGTTAAACAATAACATGTTTATTAAAAATTCTCGAGAACAAATAAAATAAAATCTCAAATATCCTGGAAAAAACGTCAAAAATATATCAGGCGATTTATACTGGAGCAAATGCAGGTTCCTGTTAACAAAAAAAAAACGATGGCTTAATGTGCATTGCATTAATTTTATTTTATAATTTCATTTTTATTTTTGAAATTTTCCTCATTGAGAAACTGCATTGCAGTGACGTCACGGCCACGCGAAGGCCAAGTCTATTGTCGGGAAAAGTGAAGAAAAAAAAATTTCGAAGGGTTCAATATCATCGAAAGAGGTAACCGTTCTCGCCCCTGCTCCTATTGATGCCATTAGGACTCATAATCGTCGCTACTTCCGATATCATAGCTTAAATTTTGAAATTTACTTGTTTAAAGCTTTAAAAGAGGCTCTAAATATTATTATTCTGACCTATAAATTGGAAAATTGTATTGTATGAAAATGGAGGAACACTTTCAAGGAGTTTCATCTCAAAAGCATCCCCTTAAAAATTTCAAATTGCACACTTAATTTGAGCACATTTTATACTGATAATTTGTCATGCAAATGACTTAGTCGTTTTTTTTCAACAGGAACCTGCATTTGCTCCAGTACGAATCGCCTGATATATTTCCGACGTTTTTTCCCGGATATTTGAGATTTTATTTTATTTGTTCAGAAATAAAAGAATTGTGCAGCTAATCCAATTTAATAGCGCAGCCGTTGACAATAAGTCCACAATAGATAGAACCTTTTTTGTGCCCTATAAAATTAAGAACATTTTTTCACATCACCATATTCGACCTAAAATCAACAGTTCTCGATTAATTTTAAAAAACATGTTATTGTTAACACTTTCAAAAATTTCGAAACTTTGCCATACACGTATGTTTGGGAACTTTTTACAATATTTTTATAAAGCCATTGCCAACGTATCTGTGAAAAAATGCTTCTTTTATGTATTTTTTTTTGAAACCCTTTATTGACTGGACTATGATTATATGCGCAAAAAGTATGGAAACGATTGTAAACTATTGTACACAGACACAGACAGTTTGATTCATGAAATGAGATGTAACGACATTTACGCTGACATGAAGATGGACATACACAAATTTGACACATCTGACTACCCTCAAGACAATGTTTTCGGAATACCGCAAGCCAACAAGTAAATTCTCGGTCTTATGAAAGATGAATGTTCTCACAAAATGAGAACCTAATTTGTTGGTTTGCGGAGCGAAATGTGCAGTGTGCGAGTCAATGATGAAGACTTTGTAAAAAAAGTTCAAGGCATCAAAGGGAACGTTGTACAGAAGAGTATCTGCTTTGACGATTATCTAAAATGTCTTCAAAATTCTGATATCCAAACAAGAACTCAGTATACTATTCGATCGACGGTTTATAATTTAGAGACAGTCAAGCAGAAAAAAATTGCATTGAGTTCATATGACGAGAAGAGATTTTTACTCAAAGACAAAACAGATACTCTAGCGTGAAGCCACTACAAAATTAATCCAACCGATAATGACGACAACAATTTAACCGAAATCGACGATGAACTGCTGGACCTCCTTGTAAATAATTGAAATTGTTTTTGTAAATAGTAGGTTTAGTTTATTTTTTCTAATTGTAAATAATTAAATTTTGTAAATAGTAGATTCAGTTTATTTTTCCCTTTGTAAATACTGATTTTGTAAATAGTAGGTTTATTTTTTTCCGTTGTAAACAATTTTAAATGATAGTTTGATTATTTCACTGAATAAAAGAAACAACGTATATGTGAATTTCTCTCTTGTATTTATTGAAACCATACATGTAAGTAACAGAAGCATACACTTAATGTTTCAGCTCTACCTTATCGTTAGTTCAACTTCACATTAGTTTAACATTAGTTTAACATTGGATTAAAATTAGTTTAAAATTAACTTAACATTAGTTTAACGTTAATTGAACGCTAGTTTGACGTTACTTTAACGTTAGTTTAACATTTCTCAGAGTTGATTTAACATTGCACAGAGTTGATTTAACATTGCACAAAGTTGATTACATATCGGATTGATCCATTCAGCTGGTGTGTGAACTGTCAAAGCCTAACCACTTTACAAATATTTTGCTGCTACGTTTCTTGATTACTTTCTCTACAAGATAAACGTGTGGATGTTTAACTTTGGGAAGTTCTTGTTCATAAAGTCCGACAGCGATGGGTTGATCTTGATAGTCCTTGAGCTTGTACGTCACGGGGCTTGTTAATATAATCCGATCAACAGTGAATACCTCAGTCGTCCAATTGGATGTATATCCATCTCGAAGACTTGCTTGTGCTTGCTGACTCGAACTCTGTCACCAACTTTTAACTTTGGCCTTGTCTTCGATATATTTCGTAGTTTTTTCAAGCGTTGCATCAGCTCCTCTTCATCCTCGACAGTGACATCTTTTGGCTTCATACCGATGGATCGATGTTTGCTATTGTTGTACTTGGAGATTAGTGTAGGTAAAATATCTATCCACTTGTAGTTGCCTCTTAAGCTAAATTGTGGCCACATTTCATTCTTGAGCATGCGATTAAATCTTTCACAGATTGTTTTTTAAAATGTGAATTATAAAATTCTTTGCCTTCGTCGGTGCGTAATTTTTTTGGTACACGACCCTGCAAAAGTATAGATTGCTTTGCTGAAGTGACATCTGGTCCACTCTTACCTTTAACAGGAACCGCTCAGGCATACTTAGAGAAAATATCTATGATGGTAAGTAAGTACTTGTAGCCATTATTCTCACGGGCATGGGGTAGAATCTCCACCAAATCTGCCTGCCAGGTCTCGTCTATACCACGCATTTGCACACGACGATATGGATAATTATTTCTAGAGGATCTATGTATTTCTGTTACTAGAGACTATTTTTCGTTTTCCATTCTCGAGTGCGTTCAATCGAGCGTCCAACTGAGCAATGAGTTCAGCGTTACGGACTGACATATATTGTTCAGTGTCAAACTGCAGGGTTTTCAGTTTCTCGTTAATTGATTCTTCGAGTATATGTATCATCAATGATTGATATGATTTCATTGTTGTGACTCGTGTTCACTGCTGCCTGAGAAGCTAGGAGTAGTCGAAAGCGATCAACTAGTTCGCTAGGAACATCCCAATAGACGTAGTCAGTCTTAGCATTTTTTCTTGCTAGCATATACTGTGGCAGGGAACCTCCAGTAGTTCACGATCGTTTGCGAGATACGTTAAACATTTTTGCAATATAGTTCTTGTACTTGATACCTCGGCTGATGCGAATAGGTTCAGTTGGGCTATACCGCTTCTTGTATGCATTTGTAGCAATCAATATTTTCTTGTAATTTTTCAGATCATCAGTGCTTATGGATGACTCTTCGGGAGATTTTCTAAACAGCAATTCAAGCAGACTTACTGTTTTCAGATACTGTTTACCATTAAACTTGATATAATGTCTCTCAAAAATAATAGGTTTATCACCAATCATAAGGCTGCCATCATTGAGCTTACGCACACTATAAATCATATCTAGATACTGCTTTCTATTTTTTTAGCATTCTGAGAAACTTGTCTATCAAATGGCCATAATTATTGGCCGACTCGGTTACAGCATCTTCAAGCATAGTTGTATCTTCTTCTTCAAGATCAGCTCTCATGAAGGAAGCGCTATCGTCATCATCCTCCTCCTTTTCTTTATGTTTTTCCATTACGGGCTCAACTTCATTCTTAGTTCGATGCTTACGTCGAATTGCCTCACTAGCTTTAGCGATATAACGGAGCACCTCCTTCTCCGTGTGAAACTTCGACATATTGACGTATTAATGTCTCAATATGTAATGACGTGATTTCCATTACATAACTTGTGTTTATGAAGAGGCAAAACAGTCAAACACCCTTTTCTGTATGTTCCTCTGTTGAGATCGCTGTCCTTGTCAATGACAACAAATCCATACTTGTCCGTATTCCAACATGCTGAACACAAGTCTCGGAATTGAGAATAACTCATGTCAGTGTTGACGTGATCATCATATACATGTCTTAAGTAACTTTCATCTTGTTTGAAAAGTATCAAAATAAGGACATTATCTCGCACTAGATGTTTGGAAATTCTAGCGTATGTTTGACATAAGTAAAAACTGTCAACGTGAGCGTGTCTACCCATACAGAAAAAGGCTCTAATGTTATCCTGTTTCTCACAAGCCACATCATCAATTACTATTATAGAATTTGGTTGAGCATCACTTGGTTCTATTACTTCTTCATGATCACTGAAGAAAAAATATTCAACACCTTTCAGATTATTCAATACACGTTCCGAGAATTTGTACTTTGGCTGTTTGAGGGATTTTTAGTAGATGTTGACATTCTCAAACTTCAATCCATTTGGGTGTATGATTAGGGCAAGTAATGCATTAGTCTTGCCACAATTCGATGGTCCACAAAACACTGCGCGAATACTGTCTGGCAGAAGACTGCCATGACGTTTCACCCTCTTCTCTGATTGGACTAAGGTTTCAAAATTGTCAACCGGAAGTTTAACGGGTTGTGTCTTGAACCGCATCTTGATCTCAACTGTTGTGAAAGCTATAAATACAGCCCTTATATAGCTTTTACATCAGTTACGGTCTAACCTCCGTTCAGTGAGGAATGATTGTGCATCGTAAAGCGAATAAATTGTCACGCAGCTATTGAGGTAAAGTAATTAATCAACAAAGTCATCAAAAATTTGCTGTTTGAGCTGCACTGGGTTGGCTACCAATACTGTGGTCCAGGTACTAAGCTAGCTAAACGACTTGCCAGAGATGATCCTGGTATTCATCCTTTAGACGCAGCGTGCAAAGAACACGTCATTGCATACTCGCAAAATCGTGAGAACGTTGACATGAAAAATTCTGCAGATCGTGTACTGGCCTGTAAAGCCTGGCAGCGTGTTTTTGCTAAAGACGCTGGGATCAACGAGAAAGCTGCAACACTGGCCATAACTAACGTGATGAATGCCAAAGCAAAACTCGGAATGGGGTTGCAGAAGAGGAAGTCTACTATTAAGAAGAAGAAACTCAATTGAAAGAAGAGAAAATCTAGTTCGAAGAAGAAATCAGTACCCAAAAATAAACTAATAGCATTCAGAAATGTTGTGACTGCAGCCAAGAAGGCAATGAAACGAAGTAATAATGCTAAAGTTGCCATCAGGTCTGCAATCAGAGGTGAACAGAAAGCTGTCAAAAGCGTAGGTTATAAACATCAAGTGCAAAAGCCACGTGTCTTGCCAATATTTTTAAAAGTTGGAGATGTTTTACCACTGATTCACATTTTTGCTGGACTCAGTGCACTTGGTGCTATTACTGGTGGAGCAGCAGGTGTAGCTAAGGCGGTAAACGATGCTAGCGCTGCCAAACAACAGCTGGCAGAAGCTCAACGTCATAACATTGCAATGGAGGCTATTGCTCTAGGAAAAGGTTTAGACCTAAACCCCCACAGAAAAATATTAGGCCTTCATATGAAACCTTATCGGAAAGGACAAGGACTTCATTTGAGACCTGTGCCAAAAAAAATTGTAGTGAAGCTAGCTCACCGTCCACTCACTGATGCTGCTCTGTTCAAGTATGCTAAAGCTCTAAAGATTCCACATTTTCGTGGAGTGTTTTTGCGCAATCAACTACCTGTAAAGGGACCCCGCCAAGTTGAGTCACCTATTGTCAACCTTGATAATAGTCACGGCCCTGGTTGTGATTGTTGATCACGTTGGTGATTGTGTTCTATACTTTGACGGTTTCGGTAATCTTCGACCACCATCGAATCTACTAGATTACCTATGTGTTGGTAGCGTGATTTAGTGAAATCATGACAGGTATTAAGACTGACAGTGTTGAATGTGGACATGTGTGTTTGAAATTTCTATGTGGACAACTGCATATAAAAGATAAATACTGTCTATACGAGAGTGCGTGATAAAGGGCCTAGAGTCAGTACAGAGAAGAACACCATCATGGATGAATCATTCACTCTCACGGTGACTGGAAACTTTTCTGTCCTGGAGGCAAGGTATTTTCCACCAATAGAACTCTCTTCTCAGAAGAACTATGCCAGTGGACTTGTTGAATTGCTCACATTCAATGCCATTCCTAACGTTGACACAGGAAAGAATAAAATCTATGTCGGTCATCGAGTGGTGACCATTCCTACTTGTAGCTATGAGATTGAAGACATTGAGAGTTATGTCCAGAAGGATCTAGCAGTTGATGTTATTACAATGAACATCAAGCCGAATAATAATACATTGCGCAGCGAGATAAAGTATGATCGCAAAGGGACCTTTCAGCATAGTGATTCTATTGGACGTCTGTTGTGATTCACATCACGTATTCTCGAAGCCAATTAGACTCATACTTTTGATCTACCTGTGGCTATTTTGAAAGTCAACGCTCTAAGAGTTGAGTGCAATATCACTACGGGAGCTTACATCAACAATCGCAAAGTGTACACGATTCATGAATTCTTTCCTATTGTACAACCAGGATATAAGATCGTTGAAGTGCCGTCACACGTTATTTACCTTTCCATCGCCGTAAAGTCGATCAGGACGGAGACTTGGTGAATTTTTGAGAAGAAGTTATAAAAATACGACTACACGTCAAATCAACATCATAATGGGTATCATGTACAATCGCAAAGGAGCTAATATAAGAGCGTCCACATGCCAAATGCCACACTTCAGCTTGGTCTGAAGAACAAACCTCGAGGAAAAATAAACTAAAGTGTCCATTCAGAATATTTATCATTTCCCTTTGTTGCAACAACAACAATGGAAGAAATACTAAACATTCAAGCACCAGTGGGCTTGGATGAGTCTATAGCTCACTATGAGGTTCATGGACATCAGCCTTATACCTCATGAACACTCAACAACAGCGATGAAATTCGAATTGCTATTCAGCATCAAGATTTGTGTATACTACGCAGCAAGAGTTCACTGCATGTGTATGGAAGGCTAACAAGGACTGATGGAGTTACAGCTGTTACTGGTAAAACACTTGTGAGCAATGCCATCTGCTATCTGTTTGATAAAATTCGCTATTAACTCAATGGCATTGAGATTGATCGTTACAAGAATGTCGGTCTCACTAGTACCATGAAAAACTACACATCACTTACACCTGGACAAATTAATTTTACGGGGAATGTAGGATGGCTCGACATCCCGGAAGGAACGAAACGTCTTACCAATGATGAGGGATACTTTGATGTCACTGTTCCACTCTGGATGATCTTAGGATTTGCTGAAGACTATCAAAAGGTTGTTGTGAATACAAAGCATGAACATGTGCTGACAAGATCGCGCAGTGACTTTAATGCTGTTGTTCAGACCCGACAACATCCAGCAAATGAAGAACAATTCAAGATCTCGATTCATAAAGTGGAATGGATGATACCATATATAACGGTGTCAACTCAGGAAGAAGTGCAATTGCGGAACCCTATTGAAAAAGATTTTCTCACAACCATAAGTTTTCGCTCATGGGAATTGTATAAATACCCCCTTTTTCCGAACACCTCAAGACATACATCGACTGTGAAAACGACAACACAGTTGGAAAAACCACGGTACATTATACTGGGGTTTCAGACAGGCAGAAAGGATAAACTAGTCAGATATTCTAATCGCTTCGATCACTGTGATATAAAAAATGTTAAGGTGTTCCTCAATTCACAGTACTATCCGTACGGTAATTTGCATCTGGAATTTGGTTATAATCAGTTTGCACTACTGTATGAGATGTATGCAAACTTTCAGACAGCCTACTACGATAAACAGCCTCAACCGCTGTTGAAGAAAAGTAATTTCAAAGAATAAGCTCCACTTACTGTCATTGATTGCTCAAAACAAAATGAGTTTCTCAAACAGACCTCTGTGGACGTTCGTTTGGAATTTGAATCTGCAAACAACTTCCCCGCTGAAACTGCAGCCTACTGTCTAATTATTCATGACCGTGTGATTCAGTACCAGCCCCTTAGTGGTAGCGTGAAGAAGTTGATGTAAGATGACAGTGGTGGGGGTAATATCGATAGTGGCGGGGGTAATATTGATACTGGTGGAGGTAATGTCGATATTGGTGGTGGTGGGGATGAACGGTATAAAATAGTGATGATTTCAGCAACAGACTTCATTTTTCATCAATATGGAGTTCATCGTTGACGTACAAGGCTTCAAAAAACCAATTAATCAGTTCGTTCTCAAGAAGCTGGCCATCATGCCTCTTCAAGAAGACGCGCAACCAGTCGTCTACCTGTTTGACGCACCCTACTCTTGGGA
Source organism: Belonocnema kinseyi (assembly GCF_010883055.1). NCBI lineage: Eukaryota > Metazoa > Arthropoda > Insecta > Hymenoptera > Cynipidae > Belonocnema > Belonocnema kinseyi. The sequence goes on from NC_046657.1 coordinate 181,629,678, forward strand.
CTTGCTGCCTGCCAAATACAAGAGTAAAAATGTATGGTTGACGGGCAATTACCATGGTCTTGATTGGACATCTGGTGATATACCCTATGAAGAAGTGAGGCTTATAATCCGAGATACCCTTGGTGGAGCTCGTGCAATCTACTTTAAAGGATTTCAAAAGAAAAAATGGTTTGATCAGTATCTGCAAAACATAAATAATCTGGACGATCTGGGCTGTCCCTCACTGAAAAATTGTATAGCACAGTTTCAACAATATGCAATCACCAGCTGCAATGCTGGAACGCAAATTGTGCAGTTTGAAATGCTCTAGCTCTCAAGACCTGGTTCTTGTATCCTTAAGTTCAGCCAACTATCAGACATTACTCTGAACGCGGAACCCTTGAAGATGACACAACTAATACGACAGATACTTCATTGAGTAATACAACGCTAAAAGACTTTCATAATCTTTGTGAATTTATGTTTTAACTATGATTACTTCTACAGTCTGTCAAGTTAAAGCGTGGGTGGCTTTACTCGCAGTCGGTAAGGTGTATCGACATGATTTTGGTGTCAAAATATTAAGAAGAGCTCCCTC
>NC_046657.1:181630354-181640881 GCF_010883055.1 Belonocnema kinseyi
AGAGGGAGCTCTTCTTAATATTTTGACACCAAAATCATGTCGATACACCTTACCGACTGCGAGTAAAGCCACCCACGCTTTAACTTGACAGACTGTATCACTTTATATAGGTTAAAATTTACTCTTGTAAAATTAGACTAAGACTTTTTCTTGAATAAATCCAAAAAATTTAATTTTAAATCGACCGAAAATTTATTTCAAAAACACCTACTCTGTTAGTTAAGAATTAGTTTAATTTTATTCGGTATATTACTTTTTTCCGATGTTAAATATTATAAACATCGATGGGTTGAATTCTGAATTCATATATCGCTTATTCTCAGCATTGAACACTCACAGACGTCAACGTTGGGCTGCATTTTCAACGTTGGACTTTATTCAAGCATCGTTGGGTTGCAATCAATTTCAGCACTGGAGAAACATCGTTGGGATGCATTTTCAAATTTCGCACGATCTTGTTTTCCATTAGCACTAGATAAATCAGCATTTTATCTCTCGATATTAAGTTCATCTTTCTAGAAGCTTCGAGATCTTTTTAGAAGCTTCGAGAAGTTTCTAAACCTTTCCAGAAGCTTCGCGATCTTTCCAGAAGCCTCAAGTCTTTCTAGAAGCCTCGAGATCTTTCCCCCATGAGCACCATCTGCTTGTTACAGCTTAAACTACATACATGGCAAAACAGAGTCAGGGAGCTGCCGGCTCCAACTCGAACTACATAGATCGCAGAACATTAGCAGGGATCTACCTTACCGACTGAGCAGTTATCGACTGCTGGGAACTGACTGATAGCGCCATCTAGCGGTGGCAGTTGGAACTCCGTAAACAAATTTATTTATAGCAAAACGGTTAAACTCTTAATTTTTCAATAAAAATTGTTGAAATAATTCATGTATCTTGTAAGTTTACAAAGCAATATAGAAAAAGAGTCATCGGATAGACATTCTTAGTTGAATCAATAAACGAAGTGTCTCGTAGAAAAAAGCATCACTATTAATTATTTAGTTGAAATTCTTTAAATAAATAATATTTCTTGTAAATTAACAAGGCAGCATAAAAAACAATCATCGAATGGAAATTTTTGGTTGACTTCGAAAACAAACTGACTCGCAGAAAATGGGTCACTTTGAAGTTTTTAATCAAAATTGTTTAAATAATTAATTAGTCTTGTAAATTTGTATAGAAATATAGAAACGAGCAATCGGATATACATTCTTAGTTGACTCCGTAAACAACTTGACTTCTGGAAAAATGGTTAAACTCTTCTTTTTTAAATCGAAATCCTTTAAATAATTAATAGTTCTTGTAAATTTACAAAGAATTATAGAAAAAAACTCATCGGATAGACTTTCTTAGTTGACTCCATAAACAAATTGTCTCGTAGAAAAAAGCTTCACTATTAATTTGTTAATTGAAATTCTTTGAATAATAAATAGTTATTGCAAATTAACAAGGCAACATAAAAAAAATCATCGAATTGACATTTTTAGTTGACTTGGAAAATAAACTGACTCGCAGAAAATGGGTCACTGTTAAGTTTTTAATCAAAATTGTGTAAATAATTAAATAGTCTTGTGAATTTGCAGAGCAAGAAAGAAAAGAGCCATCTAATATACATTCTTAATTGACTTCATAAACAAATTGAATCGTATAAAAAAGAATCACTATGAATTTTTTAATTGAAATTATTTAAATAATTAATTAGTCTTGTAAATTTGCATAGCAATAAAGACAAGAGTCATCGTATATATATATTCTTAGTTGATTCTGTAAAAAATTTGGCAACTGGCAAAACGGTTAAGCTCTTATTTTTGAAATTGAAATTCTTTAAATAATTAATAGTTCTTGTAAGTTAACAAGGCAACACAGAAAACAATCATCGAAGGGACATTCATAGTTGACTTCGAAAGCAAGCTGACTCACAGAAGATGGGTCAGTTTTAATTTTTTATTCGGAATTGTTTAAATAATTAATCAGTCTTATAAATTTGCAGAGCAATAAAGAAAAGAGTCATCGAATATATATTCTTAATTGACTACATAAACAAATTGAATCGTACAAAAAAGAATCACTTTTAATTTTTTAATTCAAATTATTTAAATAATTAATTGGTCTTGTAAAGCAAAGCAATATAGAAATGAGTCATCGGATATACATTCTTAGTTAACTCCATGAACAATTTGATTTCTGAGGCAAATAAATTTCAAAATAATGCCAGTGATGCAAATTTTCACTTCAAAAACATGTCGACAACTGTGAAGGATTAACCCTTGCCTGATATTAACTTATTTAACATAACTTTACCCAACAGAACCTGACCTCACCTAACCTGAATTAACAGAAATTTATTGAACTACACGTAAAGCTCTGAAAGCATATTTTCCCAGTAGCAAATGTGTGCTACATCGAATGGGTCAACTCGAGCCTAACCTGGAAATAATTCTAACCAAGCCTAACCTAACCTAACCTCGCGAAACACAATTAAACTGATTGTACTGTCCCGTTGTGTTTACGGTACCGTTTGAATCAGCTTCGGCTTAACCTGCAAAGAGGTCAAACCTATCCTAACCTAAAAAAGCCTGACCTAACCTAACCTAACTTAACTTTACGTAACACAGTTAAACTCATTATGTTGTCCCATTGTGTTTGCGGTACCGTTTCATTCAGCTTCGGCTTAACCTACATAGAGGTTTAACCTAGCCTAACCTAATAAAACCTGACCTAACCTAACCTAGCCGAATGAAATTCAACCACACGTGTAGCTATGTAAGCGTATCTCAGTCTTAAATGTGTGCTATATTTAATAGGTTAACTCGACCTTTACCTAAAAATGAATCTAACTTAACAGAACCGAACGAAATTTTGCTTAACGCAACACAACTTAACTGAAGCGTTCCCGTTGTAACACAATGAAATTCATTTCATTGTACTACAGGTGGTTAAAAATTTAGACGCACATTACTCATTTAAAGAAACTTAGAACTATAAGTAGAATTGACCCCATTTCAATTAACCTGACAATGTTTGTATCAATTAAAATGAATAAGAGTTTTATTCAAAAATTTTTTCTCTCTGTTTTTCTTAGACTTAAGGGATATATTTATACTATCTTTCGTGTTTATTTTATCTTGCTTTTTATGGTAATTAAATTGATTTATAGACTTACTTCAGTCTATTTTCTGCCTGCTATAACGTGTCCTTTTTTCTTCGAAGGAACGATCCAAAGGGTTCCTCTTACATTTAAGACCTACAGTTGCCCGCGTAATCGGTTAGGTTAGGTCAGGCTTTGTTAGGTTAGGATAGGTTAAACCTCTATGTAGGTTAAGCCGAAGCTGAATGAAACGGTACCGCAAGCACAACGGGACAACACAATCAGTTTAATTGTGTTTCGTGAGGTTAGGTTAGGTTAGGCTAGGTTAGATTTATTTCTAGGTTAGGCTCGAGTTGACCCACTCGATGTAGCACACATTTGCTACTGGGAAAATATGCTTCCAGAGCTTTACGTGTAGTTCAATAAATTTCTATTAATTCAGGTTAGGTGAGGTCAGGTTCTGTTGGGTAAAGTTATGTTAAATAAGTTGATATCAGGCAAGGGTTAATCCTTCACAGTTGTCGACATGTTTTTGGAGTGAAAATTTGCATCACTGACATTATTTTGAAATTTATTTTCCTTAGTGCATGATTTTTCGTAATTTTTTGAGGTTATGGCTCAACCATGACGTGATGGATGATTTTTGATACCAAATTTGAATTCAGCGCCCGAAAATCCGTAGGAATACGGGTGTCTTGTTACCAGATCCGCACACTTTTTTTGTGTGGCTGTGTAATTAATAGTTCTTGTAAATTGACAAGGAAACATTAAAAAAAATCATTGAATGGACATTTTTAGTTGACTTCGAAAACAAACTGACTTGCAGAAAATGGGTCTGTTTTAATTTTTTAATCGGAATTGTGTATATAATTAAAGAGTCTTATGAATTTGCAGAGCAATAAAGACAAAAGTCATCGGATATACATTCTTAATTGACTACATAAATAAATTGAATCGTACAAAAAACAATCACTTTTAATTTTTTAATTTAAATTATTTAAATAATTGATTAGTCTTGTAAATTTACAAAGCAATATAGAAATGAGTCATCGGATAGACATTCTTAGCACAATCGATAAACAAATTGTCTCATAGAACAAAGCATCACTTTTAATTTTTTAATTGAAATTGTTTAAATGATTATTATATCTTGTGAATTCACGAATCAACATAGAAAAGATTCATCAGATAGACATTGTTCGTTGATTCCATAGACAAATTGATTTGTCGCAAAACCGTTAAACTATTAATTTTTAAATTCAAATTGTTGAAGTAATTAATATATCTTGTAAATGTACAAAGCAACATAGAAAAGAGTCAACTTAATATGAACATTAGTTCAATTTTTTTTCGGTCTTACGATCAAGTTTTAAATAAAAAGACAAGGAATTATCCGAGTCAATAATTTAATTAAAATGTCAATGTATTTGACAGGATTCATAACTTATGTCATTTTTCTAATTATGTAAAGCACAGATTGGAAAGAAAAATGATTGATAATTCTATTACTGACTTCTTTGCATCACAAGAATCAAGTCTACATAGACTAAAGCACTAACAAAGAGATGTTCACATCAAAAATTTAATTTACTTAAAAATAGAAAATAAATATAGAGGATAAAGATTTAAAAAATGGTTGAAAAACTTATATAATTAAACAATTCCAGTTGAAATAGCGGAGTCCGTGGCTTTAGGTAATAAATTTGGTATTCCTTACAACTTCGACATAATTCCATGTGATAATATCATTGCAAATTTTAAAGAATGTATAAAAAATGTAGACGAAGGAGATAAAAAATCTAATGTTAGAAAAATGGTCACAGATTCAATTTCAAATCACACAAAAACCAGTAAATTTAATAATTATAATAACATCTCTAAAACAGTTAAAAAATTTCAAGACCACAAAGATATAATATTTGTCAGAGCAGTCAAGGCAATATTCCAGTTCCAGCTAATAGAAATGATCATAACAAAATAGTTGAATATCTATTACAAAATAACATACTATACAAAAAAGTTTACACCAGCTTAATTCCAACTATTGAGGATAAATGCAATGATATTATATCAAGATGGAAAAATAAATGGTATATAAATGAGAATTTAGCTTATCGTTTAAAAAATCATGGGACTGTTGTTACTAAGGCTTATGCTCTCCCTGAAGTTCACAGACCTGACCTAAAATGGAAATTAATAGTGTCTTCCATAGGATCACCTACCTACAATTTAGCCGAATTTCATAAAAAATTTTAAAACATGTTTCTGGTACGACTCACTCTTTTGTTAAAGACAGTTGGGATTTTAAAGAAAAAATTAAGAATATTCATGTACCCACTACCCACTCAATATTATCTTTAGATGTGGTTTCTATGTTCGATAACATTCCGTTAGATTTACTTTTTGATTGCATAGTAGAAAAATTACAAGTTTATAAAAATTAAACAAAAATATCTAATTCTGAAATTTTAACATCTGTCAGAACAGTATTTAATAATACTGATATCTCTTTCAAACAAAAGTTTTATGAGCAAATATCAGGTTGTCCTATGGGTTCCCCCTATCTCCAGTTGCTTCCAATCTCGTGGATGACATATTCACTATAGTTCCCACTGACAAATTCAAGAATTAATTAACGCATTCAATAGTATAAAAGAATCCTTACAATTTACTTTTGAATTCGAAAATAATAACACCTTAAATTATTTGGATTTATCAACTTCAAAAACTGAACAAGGAAGTTTAATTACCAATTGGTACAGAAAACCTTCATGGTCAGGGCAACATTTAAATTATAATTCACGCCATCAATTCAACCGAAAAGTTAGATTAATAAAAGGACTAATAAATAGATGCACAAAACAAAGTGATTTCAATTTTAGAGAAGAAAATTTAAAAGAATTAAAAATTACATCACAGGATTAGCAATTTGAAAACAGGTTTATCACAACACTCGTGGAATTTGGATCACCTTTTTGATTTAGACTTTGGTAATATAAACATTTTAGCAAAAGATAATACATACAAACGTAGAATTTTATAATAAATTTTCATTAATAAATATAAAAACTGTTCTATTAATTTAAAAACAGAAATACTTAATGTAACTCAACATTAGCATAATAAAATTAATTGAATAGTAAATTTCTAAGATACCTTGGCGGGCTATTTTCACTAAAGTTGAATTAGGCTCTCTATATTGAAAACTCTGTACTAAATATCCAACATAACACAACTTTAGATTCCTGTCACCATTGTCTGCTTGTCCGTCGTTTGACTATCATGGTTCTCTCAAGTGTTTTTTTTTTAAATCTAACCTCAATTATCAGGAGCCACTTATGTTTCTTGGAGGTTTTTCCCCAATTAAACAATTATGTATTCGAAAACGATATCAAGCCGTCTCACTTTTTTCATCGATCCACAATTTTTGATGTTCTCAAATTGTATATAAAGTTAATTGACTTTTTTTTATAATAATTTTTTTCTATAACAATGTTATTTAAACATTTTTTTCTAAATTACCAAACTTTTCATAACAATTTAAATTTTTTCCATAAGAAAAATAACTAGAAATGGTGAGACGACGACCTGGGTGTGCAGGATCGTACACCAGAGAATTTAACACGTATTATACAAGAACTTTTTCCAAATTTTGCCAACACCCGAAATAACTCTCAATGGTAAGTCGACGACCCGGGTGCGCAGGATCGTGCACCAGGTGCTTTCAAACGTCATCCACGAAAATTTTTTTAAAATTTAAATTTGGTCAATAACCAAAAAAATTACAAATGATGAGTCGAGGACCAGAGGGCGCCGGATCGCGCGCCAGGTCCTTTAAAACGACACGGGTATGCAGGAACTTGCACCAGGTAGTTTAATACGAATTCTACAAAAAGTTTGTCAACATTCAAATTTTTCCAATACCCAAAATAACTATCAATAGTGACGCGACGACCCGGGTGCGCCGGATCGTGCACCAGTTCATTTTATACGTCATTTAAGCGAACTCTTTAAAATTTACATTTTTTCACTAACCGAAGCAATTACAAATGGTTAGTCTACGACCTGGGTGAGCGATATCCGGCACTAGGTTGTTTAACGCGTATTCTATAAGAACTTTTTCAAAATTCAAACTTTTCCGAAATCAAAAATAGCTACTTATGCTGAGGTGACGACTTGGGTGCGCAGGGTAGTGCACAAGGTCATTTAAAACGTCATTTATTAAAACTTTTTAAAAATTCTAGTTTTTCGAACACTGAAAATAACTATCAATGGTGAATCGGCAAACCGGTTGCCCAAATTGAAATTTCTAAGAGTTCTCGTAGACGGCGTTTTAAATGACCCGGTGCAAGATCCGACTCACCCGGTTTTTTCCTCACCATTGGTATTTTTTTGGGTTTTTACAAAATTGAAATTGCAAAAAAGTTTTGGTTATTGACCAGATTTAAATTTTAAAAAAGTTCCCGTAGATGACGTTTGAAAGGACCTGGTGCACAAGCAAGCGCACCCGGGCCGTCGACTCAACATTGAGAGTTGTTTTGTGTATTGGAAAAATTTGAATTTTGAAAATGTTCTTGTAAAATACGTGTTAAACTACCGGGTGTACGATCCGGCGCACCAAGGTCGTCGTCTTACCATTCGTATTTGTTTTGGTTATGGACACAATTTAAATTTCTAAAAAGCTCTCGTAGAGACCTTCTAAATGATCTGGTGCGCGATCCGATGCACCCGGGTCTTCGACTCAGCATTTGTAATTGTGTTAGTTATAAACAAAATTTAAATTTCAAAAAAGTTCTCGTAAATAATGTGTTAAAGGATCTGGTGCACGATCCCGTGCCCCCGGGTCTTCGACTCACCATTTGTAATTGTTTTGGTTATTGACCAAATTTAAATTTTTAAAAAGTTCCCGTATATATTGTTTGAAAGGACCTGCTGTACGACCAAACGCACCTGGATCGTCGTCTCACATTTGTAATTGTTTTAATTATCGACAAAATTTAAATTTCAAAAACGGTCTAGTAGATGATGTTTGAAAGGACCAAGTGCACGTTCCTGCGTACCCGGGTCGTCGACTCACTATTTCTAGTTGTTTTAGTTATAAAAAAATTAAAATTTTCAAAAAGGCTCTCGTAGACGACGTCTTAAAGGACCTGGTGCATGATCCAGCACACCCGTGTTCTCGACTTACCATTTTTAATTGTTTTGGTTATGGACCAGATTTAAATTTTAAAAAAGTTCCCGTAGATAACGTTTGAAAGGACCTGGTGCACGAGCCAGCGCACCCGGGTCGTCGACTCGCCATTGAGAGTTGTTTTGTGCGTTGGAAAAATTTGAATTTTGAAAAAGTTCTGTAAAATACGTGATAAACTACCGGGTGTACGATCCTGCGCACCCAGGTCCTTGACTCACCATTTTTAATTGTTTTGGTTATTGACCAAATTTAAATTTTAAAAATTTCCCGTAGAACACGTTTCAAAGGACCTGCTGTACGACCAGATGCACCCGGGTCATCGAATCGCCATTTTTAATTGTTTTAATTATAGACAAAATTTAAATTTCAAAAAAGCTGTCGTAGATTACTTTTGAAAAAACGTTGTGCGCGATCCGACGCACCCGGGTCGTCGAATCACCATTTGTGATTGTTTTGGTCATTGACAATATCTAAATTTCAAAAAAGTTCTCGTAGATGACTTTTGAAAGGATCTGGTGCACGTTCCTGCGTACCCGCGTCGTCGACTCACCATTTGTAATTGTGTAGATTATAAACCAAATTTAAATTTCAAAAAAGTTCTCGTGAATGACGGTTTAAAGGACCTGGTGCACGTTCCCGTGCGCCCGGGTCATCGACTCACCATTTGTAATTGTTTTGGTTATTGACAAAATTTAAATTTTAAGAAAGTTCCCGTAGATGACGTTTTAAGGAACCTAGTGCACGATCAAGCGCACCCGGGTCGTCGACTCACCATGTGTAATTATTTTGGTTATTGACAAAATTTAAGTTTTAATAAAGTTCCCGTAGATGACGTTTTAAAGGACCTGGTGCACGATCAAGCGCACCCGGGTCGTCGACTCACCATTGTGAGTTGTTTTGGGTATTGGAAATGTTTGAATTTTGCAAAAGTTCTTGTAGAATATGTATTAAATTACCTGGTGCACGATCCTGCGCACCCGGGTCGTCAAATCATCATTTGTAACTAATAATGTTACAAAAAAAAAATGTTTACAAAAAGTCGATTTTTTCCAACGAAACAACTTTTAGTCAAAATTAATGAAATTCATTTTTTTATGATAATAATTTTGGTTTAAGGAACGTTTATAAGGCGTTTTTATGGCGAGTCCATACAATTAAATAGAGATTTGCCATGTAGTAATATTTTCTATAAAAATGACTCCAGCGGATCAAATGTGCAGGCTCACAATTGTTAGTTTTAAAAATTAATGAATTTTGCTTTTCAAAATTTAGACGCACGTATTTGTATATTTTACCACAAAACGCAGTTTTGCACAACCCGCAAACGCAGGACATACCAGGTTAGATTAACAATCGGCTTGCATTTTGCATTGCGAACAATCTAAATTTTGCTTCATTCGATCAGCTGGCGTTCCTTGATTGATCCGATAGTATTTTATATCTGCAACTATCTCAATACAGCATTATCGTAGCTTTGACCGTTCATCAGCCTTAACTGTCGCACTTTATTGTATGAGCGATGTTTGTTACTTTAATTATTTACGTGCTTCGTTTAAATTTGAGGGCACGCGAGATTTGATATTTAAATAATTATTTTTTAATTTTTCCCAACACATATTGTCCGGCGCCTCAACTCCCGATACAAAGGTGGAACAGCGTCTGTTTCGATGCTTTAGAATAGCTGATATTCAACTTTTGAATGTTGCGAGTTCTGCATGAAGAACTGCTCCATTTTAATACTTAATTAATCGATGTAATTCGGTATTGCTATAGCATCGCGTCGGTTCTATACTCAAACCTATAAAATTACAAATTAATTGAAGACATCCATTTCGAATTTTTTACCTGCTGAGTTCTAATTTATGCGAAGCGTATTAGTCCAAGGTATTATTGAAATAATATGGTTGCATATTTTTTCGGTGTACACATAATAAGCATAAATAAAATATACATAATGCATGTGACTAGGTAAATGAACATAAGTTTGAAAAGTGAGAGGGGGGATGAAATCCTGAGTGACTGAGTAATTGAGTGACCGAATAATTGAGTGACTGAGTGATTGTGTGGCTGAGTAACAGAGAGGAAGAGAGAGTAAATGAGTCAGGAGTCCTGCAAATAGCAAAAATAATGAAGTGAGTGAGGGCGAGAATGAGGGCGATGGCGATGGCGATGGCGATGGCGATGGCGATGGCGATGGCGATGGCGATGGCGATGGCGATGGCGATGGCGATGGTGATGGTGATGGTGAGTG
>NC_046657.1:181640891-181651878 GCF_010883055.1 Belonocnema kinseyi
TGAGTGAGTGAGTGAGTGAGTGAGTGAGTGAGTGAGTGAGTGAGTGAGTGAGTGAGTGAGTGAGTGAGTGAGTGAGGCAAACAAAGCATTATCTAATGTGCAATTATTATTAGTTAATAATCTAGATCTATTGTTCAAGTCAGCAGATCACTTGAACGACAAAATAACCGAAACGGCAGAAATACCAACAAAAAAATTGATTGCGCCAAGCAATGGAGTGGCATATTTGACTATATTATCCTCTTGAAGTTAACAGCTTTAATAAAATAATATGTAGTTGTTTTACCGATGACATTTAGTATTCATTCAGTAACCTAATGTTTTATGTTCAGCCGATCGCTTTTTTTGTAAATACTTATCTCTATTTTGTATTTTGCATAAATAACAAACAATGTCGTTTCGAAGGCAGATCGCCTGCTATGTATACAACGTAGCATATGATCCTCAGTGAATGCACCGAATAAATGACCTAAAAAATGAAAATAAACGGCAACTTGCAATTACACGAAGGGCTGTTGAATAATGAATCCAGATTATGTAATAATTGTAACAGATCCATATCAGATGAAATACGTACTGTAGAAGGTGATCCAAGTACAATGCGTTTAGATGTGTTAACGCAAACGGCAAGTGCATCTTGCTTAGTATGTAATGCTAGATAAAATGTAGAAAGGTTGTCTATACAGTGTACGGTAGAAATTTTTCTTTTTCGTAAATTTATTTTCCTGGTAATGTTAGAAGTTGTGCATATCACTTGGACGAAAAGTGATACTTCCCGAGATTAATTCTGGAAGTTATCAGATCAGTTAATCGACCATATGTAACAAAAGGACAAGAGTTACAGATATTTTTTCAACAACTAAGGAATGCAACGTACGTCAGGTTTTCAAGATATCCTAACATAAAAGTGCAAAAAACGCGTTTTTAGCTGTTTTTGAGGTTATGTAACTGTACAAGAAAAATGTCTACCACAAAGCTAATATGGAATTTGAAAGTACTAATCTACATCTTTCAAACCTATTCGGATTTACTACGATATCTTTATTTTTAACAAAAATATTGTAATTTGAAATTTTTTATTTTAGAGTTTTAACCCATTAACGCTGAGGTGTTCAGATTATGTTTTCTTCAAAATATTATCTCAAGGGTTTTCGAGGGTTCCCTTTCTATTGCCGGTGTCAGTTTTTTTATATAACCCCTAGAAGATCCAATATGGCGGCCAAAATTTAGGGCTTTAAAAAAGAACAAAGGATCCCACAAAGGATAGTCGCATATTTTTCTTGGAATAATGAAGTTCTGTTCCACAAGTGGGTTAACTCACCTACCTGCTAATCCACCTTAACCTAGAAATCACCCCTACCAAATCATAAGCAGGCTAACCCACCTAACCCTGGAAGCAGCGTATTTAGTCGTTTACATTTCGTAAAATAATTGAATTCCACACTACAAGTGGGCTAACCTTGAAATTAAAATTTACAATTTAGCATATTAACCCATTAACGCCGAGATGGTATGCCATTGTCCCTTGAAAATGTTATCTGAGGGGTTTTCGGGGGTTCCTTTTCGATTGGCTCAGTTTTTTGTTAAAACTTCTAGAAGAGCGAATATGGAAAACAGTTAGGCCTTTAAAAAAACAACAAATTTTACTATTATGATTCATTTAATATTGTAAATTTACTTAGGATTTTCCAGCTTACTAAGGCAAGACTCAATATTTTCCAGTCACTTAAGGCTGGACTTGGGATTGGCCAGCTAAGCAAGAAAGTACTTAATATTTTCCAGTCAATTGAGGCAAGACTTTAGATTGTCCAGCCAATCAAGGAAAAGCTTACGATTGCCCATTCGGTTAAGGCAAGACTTTGAATCATCCAGCCAGTCAAGGCAAGACTTATGACTGCCCATTCAGTTAAGGTAAGATTTGGGATTGTCCAGCTACGCAAGAAAGTACTTAATATTTTTCAGCCAATTAAGGCAAGACTTTATATTGCCAAGCTAATCAAGGAAAGAATTTTAATTTCCCAGCCAATAAAGGCAAGACTTTGTATCGCCCAGCCAGTCAAGGCAAGACTTTGAATCGCCCAGTCAGTCAAGGCAAGACTTTGAATCATTCAGCCAGTCAAGGCAAGACTTACAACTGCCCAGCCAGTTAAGGCAAGATGTTCAATGAAGGTGAAACTAATTGCTTGTTTTCTTATGGAAACGTTAGCGCTTCATGTCAAACAATCGTTGAAGAGACTTTCGTTTATGTCTAGTAGGGTCATTATCATTTCTTTGCCAAGACCAGCAATAGTCGGCCATCATTCTTATATTGCATCGACCTTGATAATGTTGCTCTTTTTGGTGAAAGTCTTGATAAAAGCGTTCACCCATTCCTTCACTGAATGCTGCAAGATTTTCTGGGAAATAATCCAAATGAGATTTGACAAAATGTAATTTCATACTCATCAAACTACCTAATCTTTCAAAATTCTTTAACATACTACATACAATAGTTCTAAACTTTTTATCTCGATTGTTCCCTAAAAATTTCTGTACAACATCTTTGAAACTAAACCATGCATCCTTTTCAGTAGATGTCATGGTTTTGATAGTCATCATCTTTGATAAGTTTTCTTATATCAGGCCCAACAAAACTACCTTCCTTAACTTTGGCATCACTTAAATGCGAAAATGTAGATCTGATATAATTGAAACATTTTCCTTCTGTGTTCAGGGCTTTCAAAAATTGCTTCATTAACCCTAGTTTTATATGGAGTGGTGGCAATAATACTTTCTTTCTGTCAACAAGACTTTCATAAACAACATTATATTGATCAACTGTCCGCTCTAATCTGTCTGGCCATTTCTCCGTTATCCAATGTTCATCCTTTGCACGACTGTCCCAAAGGCAAAGAAAACAAGGGTATTTAATGTTTCCTGATTGTAAACCTATTATAAGATTTATCATTTTGAAGTCACCACAAATAAGCCAATTATGGACATTGTATTTTATTTTTATCACGAGTAATTGGAAAGTATCATAAGATTCTTTCAGTGTAGTTAGGTGACCTACTGGAATTGCAGCGTACTTATTTCCTTTATGTAATAGTACTGCTTTCAGACTTTCTGTAGAGGAATCTATGAAAAGATGCCAATCCTGTAGCGTATACAAGTTTATTTTATATAAATTAATGAGTCCTTCGAATTCATTACAATACACAATCCCACTGTCAATTGAAAAGTACTTGATAAACTTTTCTTCTCTATTTCTGTAAACAGTTACTCTAGTGCCAGGTAACAATAGTTTCCTCTCTTTGAGTCTTGAAGCGCAAGTCTCAGCTTTATCTTTTGAAAGATCAAGGTCACGTATAAAATCGTCTAATCCGTCTTGGTCAAAAGATTTAGGACTTTCATCATCGGATTTTTCCCAAGAAGAATCTTCAGTTGCATTAGGATCGTCAGTATCCATTGATTCGTGAGTTCATCGGTCACTTTTGTTTTCAGAGTCATTTCGAATACCAATGTTAGCTGGTGTAACATTTTTTACATCAGGGTAAACGATCTTCTCCAAATACTTTTTAGAAAAACCTGCTGTTTTGCATGAGCAAAAGTAACAATCATGATCGTTGGGCTCACGCCAAAAAGGTGGTTTAATAACAGTCTGCGTCTTGGTACTTTCGTCTCACCAATTTGAGAAATTTAATCTACAAGCATGACAAATTGAGCTTGGTACCCACGGTTTATCCAAATTTTTCATTGTAGTCCCATAACAGTTGAAGTATGACGTTTTTATCGAATCATTAATTGATCGACGGTATACCTCCGTTTCATACTTTCCACAAACGTGACAAAACGTATTAACTTTCTTAGCGCAAGGAGTTCTTGAACTCATTTTTTTTCTTATAATGAACAGTAACGTGGAAATTCAAAAACTCACTATATACTAAAATCACGATCGACACGAAATGTAACCGCTAGACAGAATTTAAATTCAAAAAGAATTTTATTACCTACGCATCCAACCGTTAGCCCGCCACTCAAACGTGATCTCTAACACGGGAAGGTTGGTAGAAAAAAACGAATTTCATCACCTACGCATAACATGTCATAAAAGCGTCGCCATCTCAGTGAGCCAGCTAGGTATCAAAGACTATGTGCGCCGTAGAACGGCGCGCGCATACAGCGAATGTGAACATTAGAATGCACACAGAGTGCGAAGTAACATTCCGCGCAGCTCGTCTTCTAGGGGCTATAACAAAACACTTACACCGGCAATAAAATGGGCACCCTCGAAAACCCCTGAGATAATATTTTGAAGAAAAAATATCGAACCGTCAGCAATAGAGAATGCGTTGTATAAATCTAAACTCCTCAACTTTAATGGGTTAAAACGCTAAAATAAAAAATTTCAAATTACAATATTTTGGTGAAAAATAAAGATATCCTAATATATCCGAGTGGGTTTGAAAGGGAAAGATTAGGACTTTCAAATTCCATATTAACTTTGTGGTAGAAATTTTTCTTGTACAGTTACATAACCTCAAAAACAGCTAAAAAACGCGTTTTTTGCACATTTAGGTTAGGATATCTTGAAAACCTGACGTAAAAAAGCAATTTTGAGTTCGAATTTGGATTTAGCGCTTCAAAATCCTTCGAAAATGTTAGGTCTGGTCTCTGGCTTTAAAATTGGTCGGCCTGTGTAATCAAAATCAATTTGAAGATAAGAGTTCTATCACTGACGAAGAATTCAAATGTATTTCGCCAATTAGCAAAGAACAATTCTCACTTCTTTTTACGTGCTGTGATCCTGTACCTCAAGAGGAAGATCACAGATACATATATAGAAAATACTTATTGACTTTTTTATGTGAATTAAGGCAAAGTTTATCGGATGACTTTATAAAAGTCATATTTTAGTACCCTAGTAGAGCCGCCGCGCCGTCAGCTTGGTTATATCAAAATTGAGACAAGCTTTGCACAATAGGTTTGTCCCTCAGAATGTCGTATACCTACACTCAGAAAAGTAGCAATTTTCGTATTTTAAGAAGTCGTTTTTCCAGCACATACATCGACATTTGATAAAACCTACTATGATTGTTGCTCCAGATGGCTCAGTCTCTTGATTATTTTCACTATTTACATGACAACTTACTCATTTTCTCTCTCTTCCTCTCTGTTACTCGGCTTGTTTTAAAGATATCTGCCCTATAAATTGTCCCTTATGGTGTCCAAATGTCTCCTGAATATTGTCATTATTTATAAAATAATATTTTGGGATCTCTCATGTCCATTTTTTCACAAAATTTCTTTTTTATTAACACTATTAATTTATAATTTTACTTCAGTACATATGCATTTTATCCTTTTTCTATTCTAAAGTTTTAAGAAACCATTAACAGCGGAAACTAAAATAACGTAAGCAATTTTTTCAAACCATCGGCTTAAGAGATACCTAATTTTTTTTTATTCTGCCAATATACAGTGGACATTTTAAACGAAAAGCAACAATTTATGAAAGTAACTTTACAGAAGGACAAGAAATTTCCTAACATTTTCCTTCAAAATTAGGATGGAAAATATTTATTTATTAATTATTATTTAAAGTAATTAAATTGAAATAATACAAGTAAATATGGAAATGAGAACCTCCTTAATTGTGAGTTTTCAACGCAATTTTAAGTCTTCAATATTTTACTTACTATTAGAGTAGATGTAGAACGTAATTAATTATTTTTTATTAGATACCGTGACTTTTTCAGTGTCTAAGTTGCGAAGGAAATATTCCTATAAAAACATTTTTCGTGACCGGGAAATGATCGGGAATTTTTTGAAACCGGAAAAAGCCGAGAGATAAGTATAATATTTAATTTATTTATTCACAAACAATTTCAAAAACTTTAAGAAGAACCATCTATCAAATCATTTGGATCACAAATATCATATCACGTATAATAATTCAATAAAAAATAAATTCGATTTCAACTTTTTTTATGTTAAGTTGTTAACAGTTTTAATTACTACATTATTTAGTTGGAGGAGATACCGTTTTTTTAATTGGAAGAGGCCATTTTTTTATTTTCAAGATTTTTATTGTGTTTGAGGAAAGCATTTTTTATTTTCGTTTTTATTGTCTGAATTAATAGAGGATAATTAAAAAATATAGAAAACTCTCATTTTTGGTGAATTGATAGTACATTTTATATTTGTAAAGTTTTTTGAGTTAGAAGAGATACAGTTTTTTTTTGTAAATTGGAAGAGGCAATTTTTTTTATTTTAAAGATCTTTATTGTGTTTGAAGAAAGAATGTCTTATTTTCGTTTTTCTCTGAATTAGGAGAGGACAGTTAAAAATATATATCATTATTGAGTCAGAGGATTTTAGATTTTTTTAATTTAAAAGAAGGATTGTTTTATTTTTACCGTTGTTATAGAACTGGAAGGAAGGACATTCGTTTTTAAAAGTTTTTCTTTTTTAAAAAGATATCGTTTTTTAATTGACCCAACTATTATAACAGTAAAGATGATTTTTTTATTAACATTAGGGTCGATCGTATTCATTTTTTTGCATTCTGCAATTAATTTAAAAGATATTAATTTAATTTTGATTAAAAATACAAATGAGATTTTTTATCTTTTATGCCAAACTGACTCACTGGGTTTATCAGTAAGGCTATGTGAATCAGTCCTAACTTATACATTTTAATGGATAAAAATTCATTGCAATCTATATTTTCCAAAGAAAATTTTTTTTTATAACGTTTTTATTATGTTGGAAGAGGGACATGTTTCATTTATTCACATTTTTATTAATGCGAGTCGAAATTGAGGATAAGTTTTGATTTAGAGAATTTAAAACGATAGCGCGAATTCATATTTTTAATAAGAGATCTTTGAACAATTCAATTTATCAAAGTGTGAAGGTTTAAAGTTTGTAGTTTAATTACACTTAATTGAAAATTTTCAATTGAAAAGTGTTAAAAGCTTCTATTTTATATATTTCAATTGTTGAGAGTTTAAATAAAAAATTTCAGAATTTAAATTTGGTTAAAATTTAATTCAAATATCATTGGTTACGAACATTTTTGTACTACAACACAAGCATGATAGAAGAGATTTGGCGGGGAATCCCAAATCATGAGCCCAGTACAGTCGGTCAGATGGTGTGATCGTCGCGAGATAGGCTATAGCTCGGAAACTTTCGAGCGTTTTTAGTATAGTCTTATAAAATTCTCGCAAATCCCGGTTGCAGGTATTACTAGCGGCAGTCATTTCAATACATATTCTTATTTAAGAATACTAAAATTTCGTACATTTCTTACAACTCATGTTACTTAAAATTCTTACTTTTGACGATATTTTTTACAAAACTTGTTATTGACTATTATCACTTTTTCACACTCACCATTTTCAAACAGTTAATAAGAATTTTTCTAAACGTAAATACTATTTTTTGCTGGCTCAAGTTTATAATAATACAGAAAGGAATACCATCACCTCTTATTATAGTAGGAATCTTTATATTTGTACCCCGATTATCCCTAAATTCTTACATTTTATTTCAATTATACATATAGAATGAATCAAATATTGATATCAAAAGTATTTCCGTGCTTTAAGGAGGCTTTCATTAAAAAGTATTGCAAAATTTCGTTCATTCATCGGGAATGTGAGTAATATTGAATACTTCTGGATCGCGTTTTTTATCCTCCCGTTTTGAATCTCCACAGCAGTAGAAGTTATTTCTAAAATTGAATCCCTTTCTGTTCTTAGCACCAACCAAATTTTTCTGAATACTTTTGGATACCACGAAGCATCTAAGGAATAGAAACGTTTTAATCCCTTTCAATTCATTACATTTCGCTACTTTTATTTACTTTTTTCGAATAATAATAAGATATAAAGCTTTTTAAAAAATGACATCGGTCATTTTAAGATAACAGGATTAATTTTCACACAGATGGCTCTAGTAAAAAATTATTTTTTTAATTTTCTATCACGATTTTATATTTTTGTAATTGATCAGATTTGAACTTAGCGAACATTTTATGATAAAGAGATATATTGTTGTATGAAATCCTACTATATTTGTCAAATTTCATGCTTTGGGGATTGCGTTCTAATGCTTTAAACAAGAACTTTGTTTTTAACTGATTAGAGGTTACGTCTGGCCTATCGGAGCTGCCAGGCGCAGCCTGCAATAAATTAAAACACAATTTTCGTTTGAAACATTAGATCGCGTTCCTCAAAGCATGAAATTTGTAAATCTAGTAGGATTGTATACAAGAATATATCTCTTTATCAGAAAATATTCGTTTTATTCAAATATTACCAATTACAAAAATATAAAATCATGATAAAAATTCAAAAAATAATTTCTCACTAGAACCATCTGTGTAGAAATAAATCCTAACGTCGTACAATGACCGATGTCATGTTTTAAAAAGCTTTTTGCCGCATTATGAGTCAAAAAACAGTAAACAAAATTTGAGACATGTGCTAAATTAAAACGGATTTATATTTTTCTATTTCTTAGTTGCTACGTGGGATCCAAATGCATTCAGAAAAATATGGTTGGTGCTAGGTACAGAAAGGGATTCAATTTAAGAGATTAATTCTACTGCTTTGGAGATTCAAAACGGGAGGACAAAAACGGGATCCAGAAGTATTTAATTTTTCTCACGTTGACACTGATACACGAAATTTTGCAATACTTTTTAATGCCATTTTCATAATATTAAATTTAACACTTTTAAACACTTTTTGGATTCATTTAAGGAGTATATCTTCTTATAATTTGAAATGTCCACATTAAACAAAGTCAAAATTGACCGAATAACTATTTTCCAGCATATATATGTAAATATTTATGTATAAATGTGTCATGTTATATTAGGAAATTTGTATAGCGAATTTTAAATTGTAGAGTCGTTTGGATACGCTATATCAGAAATATATAGCCAGTATCGTACTTTTAAATAAAAGCTTTGATTCTTATCACTGGTGAAAAGAAATTTCATTATTTTATTTTAGTATGTTTTTTGAATTAGAGTTAATATACTGCTTTTTCGTAGACATTTTTCTCTTTTAAATGTCAATGTTAGAAAATTATTATTACAAATGTATTGAATGCATTCCCCAAAAAATATTTACATAACTGTATACATAAATAAATATGCATGATAACTATGGGGCGAACCGCGCATGAGCAGGTAAACAATGTCAAAACAACTGTACCATACCGAGAGAGTACGGATTCCGAACGTTTTTGGCCGGCGTACTGGAAGGTTTCTTAGTATGATTTCGGAACGAACTTGCTATTCCGGTTTGCAAATGTCGGTTACGCATCTATTATATTTGCATTCAACGCTATCACACTATTATCGCCATATTTTATCCAAAAAGGCATCATCTTTCATGTTGAAATCACATGAAAAATGCGCAAACGAAATTTATAACATCTCATACTTAATTCGAAAGAAATTTTGTTCAGTGCTATCTTACCCCAAATACTCACCAGACCCAAAAACATTTCGGGACTTATTGATTTTATTTTTCCTCTATCCGCCATTGCAAATCACGACAATACTTCTCGAACACTCTGTATGTTAGGTATCTTCAGCCAGGAGAAATTCGTCCACAAATACTCATTTACCACATATCACGTTTCCCATAGGACCAAAGTCTATTTAGTTGTAAGAATGAGAGAGCATTTTTCCGTGCTGAGTGAGAGGGCGCACAGTGGGAAAAAGCACCTTTTTGTAAAAAAATCGACCGACAGTGCAATTCTTAATGGATTTCGATGTCTTTTTTAGAAATTACCTAAGGCTTCCAGGTATGATGAGCAACTGCGGATATTGTATTTCGACTCAACAAAAATTTGTTATTTAACAACAAAGTTACTACTTTTTATTGCTAAATTTTTCCGTGATACTATTTCTTCTAAGGCTTTCGATTTCATTAGAGAAGGTTATAAACTGAGGTAATAGTAACAAAAAAATGGTAAATAATGTCATATACAAATTAATGAACAAAAGTCTTTTTTTCGTGATTAGCAATGATTAGCTAATTTTAACCCATACCTTTTGCAGAAAGCTGCGGAACCCACTTAAAATTCTTTGCCGAATACTCCTTGCAATTGTATTTTCCATATGGACCAAAAAATTTTAATTTTTTAAACAATTTTTATAGACAAATTCACATGTTAACCATTTTTTGACGAATAGGATCGATATTTTTGCGGAATCAACTTGAAATGTTTTGCCAAAGACAGCTAGCTGATATATTTTTAATAGTGACCAAAAAGTGTTGGTTATTCAAACAATTTTGATAAATAAATGCACATTTTGACCATTTTTTCAAAAATAGGTCCGTTTTTTGGATAGCCACTTGTACTTCAGTAAGTAAGAATCAAGCTCACACCTGGGAGGTTGTCATACTTTCAACCATTTTTGACGCATGTGGCCCTGAAAACTGCCGTTTTTAGGTAGGCATTTGTGTTTCAGTAAAGAAGAATCGAGCTCAGTCATTGGAGATTATCATACTATCAGCTATTTTAGACAGAGGTATCATCTTCCTCAGCGGCGCAGGCAGGATTTTTTTCGGGAGGGGGGGTTTCGACTTTTTCCTCAGAGGGTGCTTCGGGTTTACCAGGCAGTCTGATAAGTCCCTGAAAAATGAAACACGGAGATGTTTTTTTGGCCAAAGTCGGTTTTATTTTTTAACATATTCTCCTTTTAGGTCGATAAAACGAGTCCAATGATTTTCTAACTTTTTGATACCGTCCGAAAAGTACTCGATCGGAAGATCTCCAAAATACGCCTCAGTTTCAGCTATGAGCTCCTCGTTTGAGTAAAAACGCTTACCGGTGAGCCATCTCTTCGGGTTAGGGAACAAGTAATAGTCGCTGTGGGCCAGGTCTGGTGACTACGGTGGCTGAGGAACCAATTCGAAGCCGATTTCATGCAATTTTGCTTGTGCAACTAAGCATGAATGAACAGGCGCATTGTCGT
>NC_046657.1:181651978-181659785 GCF_010883055.1 Belonocnema kinseyi
ATGCCTACAGCATTAGCTACCTCTCTCAATTTCACTTTGGGATCATTCAACATCATGTCATGGATTTTTTCGACATTTTCTGGTGTAGTGACCTCTTTTGGGTGCCCAGATCGTTCAGCGTCAACTGTGCTCGTACGGCCACAACGAAACTCGGTAAACCACTTATGAATCGTTCCAATCGACGGTGCAGAGTCCGGGTAATACTTATCCAGCTTGGCCTTGGTCTCGGATATCGTTTTCTTGCGAAGATAGTAGTGTTTGATCAAAACTCGAAACTCAGATTTTTCCATATTAAAAAAAACTCGGAGGTTAGTCGCTTCTCAATGCTGTAACTTGTAAATGCGTAAACATAAATGGCTGAAGTTTTTACAGGCGTCATTTGAAGGATCAAGCTCGACGAAAATGGTTCACATTAGTGAATACTAATGCCATCTCTTAGAATTTTCAGGTACTTATCAGACTGCCTAGTATATACAGGCAAAGAATAAGGGAAACGGGACTTGAATAATGAAAATACTCAGTTTAGTGGGGGGTGATTGTAGGGGTTCAAGCCCCCTTCCACTAAACTGACTATTTTCATTATTCAGTTCCCTTTTCCCTCATTCTTAACTGCTTAACTGCTCATTATTAACTGCTCATTCATAACTGCTAATCAAAGGATCCACATGGAGCAGAAGATGATGAAAAACATCTAGGTTCGACAATTTTCTGTCAGACATTTTGCTGTTATTAGCTCTAACTTTTCTAAAGATCTTATTGTTCCCCTCTTTAGGCTCTTCTGAATATTAATCAATTAGTAGCTCAAAAGATTAAATTATATCACTTCCGTGAATGAGCAGCTTATGTACTGATGGTGGCATTTTATACCAAGGACACAGATTTTTACAAAGCTCAGCGGTTTCGCTAGCAGTAAGTATTGAATTTCGCATAATTAACTATTCTTCCGCACGTTGTAAATTGTAATAAATCGTGGACTCTGGTGATTAGATCTTGATTCAAACCGGTTATTTTAGCAACCGATTTAGCTTTTTTCAAAAAAGAACGGGCAACATTTCCGTTATTTGTTGTTCCATAACCCTGCTTCACCACATCAGCTGCTTATCCCAGTTTAGATCTTAATTGTATCTGAATACGCTCATTTCTTGATTTTTTAATTTCCTTTTCATTTTTCTTGCCGAAACTTTTTAAATTCCACATTGTAAGATACATGTAACAAATATTCCAAAATACGATTCCAGACATGAAACGTCGAGAGATCAAATTTATAGAGTGCCTCATTGCATAGAATTTTAGCTACATATAGTAAGTTGTTAATATGTTTTGATCCAACTCCACAAATATCGCAGCGAGAAGATGCTATTTGTCCAATAAGAATATTACATACATTTTCATCAATCATCGTACACTTCAAGTCATAACTGATATCAAAACTCATTCCACTGACACCACTGTAATAGGTATGAACTTTTTCCAGCAGCTTTATGTGACAGCTGTACTCTTTCTTTGCAAGAGAATCAGTTTCTTTAGAGAAATGAAATTTAATCGTCTTACAGAAATTGACAGATAAAGGTGTTTTGTTTGTCCAGATAATATCGCTGTATGCTTGTAATTGAAGAGGGTCAAAGGAAATGCAAAAGAAAGATTGATTCGTAAAAAGATTCTTGCCATTGCTGATGTTTTCTTCACTCTGAGAATCACTGTTTTCAGATTCAGCGTTGGCTTTCATAACATCTCTCTTCTTGGACCACGTTTTTCGTGTTATCTGATGCACAGAAGCACCGCCCATACCCCACTTTCCAAAGAGCACTAGTTTTTTTCGAAAAAGATTAACGAGATCATCTTTTCCTATTCGCGAGAAGATTCGCTTAACTGTATGACCCAATGAACTAATGAAATGGACACTTCCTCATAAAGTCGATGTTTTTATATCCTCATCGTTTCCTGAATAACATACTTTTTTCGCTTCGAAGATATTCAAATGCGGAGGATATGAATCATTGCCACTTATTTCATGAATGAACGTTCTTAGCTGTTCTCATTTCCCCTTCGACAGAACTAAACCGATTCTCTGCAACTTACTCTCGTCATTATCTTCCTTACGAAGCTGCTGTATCCCACATTCGCTATCGTACTCATTTGCGATCAATGGCAGTGCTTTGGATAATTATTTTTTGCTATGATTTAAAGCAAATTCTTGGAAGCATGTTTTTTATGTCTCTTCGGATCCATCTTCAAATGATAGTCGTGGTCTTCCACTTTTTAGAATATTAGTCAAACCTTTTGTTTGGATAGGTGGACACAAAAAGGTACCTTGAACTTCAGAGTTCTAAGAATTCAGCAAGATTGTGAACAAAAAAATGCTTTCTTTCTACCGATACTTTTCTACTTTCTGTAATGCCAGGGCATATAAGAGTCAACCAATTTGGTTCTTATAGCCATTATAGGCCAGGCATTTCGTACGAAAAAATGTCTTTTTACCGTATTAAGTAGGTAATGTGCGTTTTTTTTGCTAAAAAGGTTTATTAAGGGATTCTAAAGAAAATTTCAAGTTTTATAGAAATGACACCAGTGCTTGCCGGAGATATTTCTGAAAAAAATTCCAAAAATATTGTTTGCGTAGACTGGCCCGCCATATTGCATTTTAGAGCAAAATGTTCAAACCAAAATTAAACTAGAGGAAATTCTGAACAATTTGAGGGGGGGCTTCTACCTTCAATAGGTACTAAGTCATTAACCTTTAAAGAACCCGGATTTTTTGGAAAAAAGGGGCGAAAAACCTTAAGTCTAAAGTTTGTATCTGTACTCTAGAAAATGTTAATTTCTAAGAAAAAATGTCAGGAGTTAGATTGAGGTAGATGCAATTACAATGTAATTCGAAAAAAATACAGTGATCTAGTGCTAACAGGTCATAAGTTATAGCTTCACAAGTTTGACCGCTTTTGACCTTTACTTTAAAGTGAAGCTACATAAGTGGTAAAAGAAAAAAAGTTGCAGGGCAGGAAATTCTGCGTCAATCTAAAAAAATATAAGTTTCTAGTCTTCGTAGATCAAGAGTTGTTAATCTATTTTTTAAAAATATTTATTTTGCTATTTTGATCTATTTAGAGCCATAACAGTTTTTTCAAAACTGCTCGTTTAGTACATATCCTACAGAATAATGTCAAAAGAACAAATTATAAAGGACTACACTCTGCGTAGAATAAAAGAAAAGTCAATGTTTTAGCTCATATAGGTCACGAGTTGTGACCATGAAACTTCGACCCTTTCCATGCGGAAGGCTCTGTATGCACTGGAAAATGTACTGCAACCCCTTTTGAGCATTTTGGTGGCATGCATGCATTTGTAGTACATTGAAAGTTCACTTTTTCTCCTTTTTTGATTGAAAACCAATTAATCATTCAACAATTATTTTTAAAAAATTTAAGGATAAAATCCACTTATTTTTAGCATTTTATAATAGCTAATAGAAATTTCATTCATTCAAATTTGTGCAAACAAACTTTAACAACTAAAATTTACCCCTATGGGACCAGCACCATGCTAGGGCCAGCGAAAGGTTTCGTTGGACCCGACATCATCCAATTATTTTCATCTCAATTTGTTCAAATTTCCGCAACAAACTCCAACCATAAAAAACTACCCTCTCCGAGGAAAGACACATAGCACAGCCAGCGAAATATTTCGCCAACCAGTCCCGATATTATCCAAAATCAACTTTATATGGGTGCATTATTTTCGTATTAATTTGTCCAATTTTGTGCAAAAAACTCTGACCTCTAAAAACTAACCTCCATTCAGCAAAAACCATGTCGGGGTCAGTGAAAAAAGAGGATTTTAAATTGCAGTGGAGTTGATGTATTGGATTGTGGGTATTGAAAAATGTGCTAATAATTTTAAGTGGTGTGATTCGCTGATTTCAGTGCCTGAAAAGAACAAATTTCATTGTCTACGTGAAAATAAAGATTGCTTTCATAGCAGAAAGGCTTCTTAGTTAAAATTGTGAATGTGTATGGATGTGTGTTTACGTTATACACTTGGAAGAAATCCTTGTTACCATATGCTTAATGATATCCGACTGTAATTCACGAAGGGTTATAGGTGTCGATAATGTAGGAGGAAAAATTGAAAACTTTATTGGATGAGTTTAGACTCTCCTTAAGACAGCATTTAGAAAATGATAATAAGGAAATAATAAATGAGGAAGTAACGCAAATCATGAAAATGCAAAATCCCTAATGACAATATGAAACACGAAAAATAATTCCGATTTATAGAGGGGCTTCTATATTCATCCCACTTTGTATATCAGAGACACATTCTTAACTTATTGCACGAACACAAATATAAATATGATTCTATAGCCTAAGAGAAACGAGTAGTGCCGGACCCCAAATTTTTGGTGGCCCGAGTTATATTTAATTTTCTCACTTGAACCTCGGATATTTTCGTGACGTTTGTTACTCAAATGTTGCTGAAATGAAATGCCTGAACTTAAAAGAAATGAATTTCAAACATTCGACAATTTTTCACACTTGTACATTAGAATTTTAAACAATTTTACAATTTGAAATTATTACGACTTATTTTTTCAAAGGTCACATCTTGGCAGGATCGAAGAAAAAATTCGCACCGTTTTGCGAGAGAATGGAATATATTGGACAGTTTATAAACCCAAGAAAATGTTATCATTTTTACTAATTTGCCAATATTTCCGAAAGAGAGGTCAAGAATATTTGAACTTAGTATTAAATATTTAATGTCGAGATGTATCTTTTACCATATCGTTCAAAACAAAACATACAGAAATTATGAGAAAATGTTTAAAAACTTTATATTTAAAGATTCCAACATATATGCGTTGATTAAAAATAGTTTAATAATTACTGAAGTGAATATTAACATAATTAAAAAGTAAAGCTTGAAAAAAAAACTTCTGTGGAAGATTTGTCATGATAAATATGTTTATAATTTGATGTTCACCAAAACATGATAACAATTTCAGGAAAAAATAATTTTTTCGACCTTTTTAAATTTTGAATTTCTTACCCTAAAACTAATAATTTTTAAATTATTTTAGATGAAAAACAATGCAATACAATAATTTTCAACCAAATAGTCAACACTTTTAATAAAAACGATCAATTTTGAAACTAAAAAAAAGATATTTAAATTTTAAATTGAAAATGGACTATACATGAAAAAAGTTCAAGCTTTAGCCAATAAAATAAATGTTCAACAAAGTAGTAGAACATGACACCAAATAGTTAATTTTTTTATTAAAAAATGAATTCTATGTAAAAAATTCTAATTTTTCGAAAACATAAAAATCTGACGTTTTTTGCTCTATTTTATTATGAAACTCACATTTTGCCTTCAACTTAGGCTTGTTAGACGAAAAATTTAATTTTCTCTCCTTGTAGAAAGACGAATTGATATGCATGAAAATATTATAAAAATAAAAACATTTATGAAATTCATTAGAACAAAATTAAAATTGTGCGTGTCTTTTTTGTATCTTTAAACTAAAGCTGTTTAGGATTATATGTTTAAATTTATAAATAATAATTTTGAAGTTTTTTCTATTTTTAAACCATCAATCAAGAACGTTAATTATTTTTTTACTTTTCTTCTATTATGTTATATTTTTTAAAAAGATAAAATTAGTTTAAAATATTCGGCCTCTAATGCTTTTTTATACAAAATAATACTATCGTATTAATAAACAATTTATGAAACTTTTAATATCAATTGCAAAAACGTCATTCTTAAAATGAAAAAAATAAATAAAAACCTTTAAATTCTTTAACATATGGAATATAAAATAAGAACTGGTGTCAAAAACTACGAATTTTGCTGACGTTTCGTGAACATTGCAGTTCACTACTTCAGGGCTGACCTGAAACTAAAGTAACAGGTTATGTTGTTCTTATGTATACTCTCTACGATGCCCGTGATTGGCCGGAGCACCCTACCGTGGGGACTGGTCGAACCTAATTCGTGAATTAAGTCTTTTTATTTAAAAATCCAGGAGGACGGAAAGCCAAATCGGATTGGTATTATATCCATTGTCCCTATTGATGTTATTAGGATGTTTTAAGATTTGGATTACTTCTCTATGTTTTCTTAGAAAGAAGTTCTGTGTTTTTGCAATGACTGTTGTTCTGTCAAATAAAATGTTATGTTCTTTTTCGATATGATGTTCAGCTAGTGCTGATTGCGTGAAATGTTTTAGCCTGACCTTACTTTCATGTTCCTTCAAACGTAGGCTCACCGCTCTTCCGGTTTGTCCAATATAGACTTTGCCACAAGTACAAGAGATTTTATATACTCCTGGATCACTTCGGGGTGCCTTTTTGTCTTTCGTGTTATTTGGTAGATGTCCTATTTTCGCAGGTGGTTTGAATATGGTTCGGATGTTGTGTTTGTTGAGAATTCTTCCTATTTTTTCTGTGACACCTTGGACGTAGGGTAGGGTGGTGGTCATTTTTCTCTCTTTTTCTTTCGTAGGTTGTGTTGATTTGTTTTCTTGAGTGTATTTTCGTATTGCTTTATCAATTTATTTGTTTGAAATTGTTTGCAATCAGCACTAGCTGGACATCACATCTAAACAGAACATAACATTTTATTTGACAGAACAACAGTCACTGCAAAAGCACACAACATTTTTCCAAGTAAACACAGAGAAGCAATTGAAATTTTAGAACATCCTAATAACATAAATAGGGACAATGGAGATAATACCAATCCGATTTGGCTTTCCGTTCTCCTTGATTTTTAAATAAAGAGACTTTATTAGCGAAGCAGGTTCGACCAGTCCCCACGGTGGGGCGCTCTGGCCAATCACAGGCATCGTAGAGAGTATGCATAAGAACAACATAACTTGATAGCTTAGTTTCAGGTTAGCCCTGAAGAAGTGAACTGCGATGTTCACGAAAGCATTAAATCTATTATCAAATAAGAACTATTTGTCAAAATTTAGGCTATTTATAATAATTTTGTATAATTATATAAAACTTAAATCTTTAGAATCTTTTTCAGAAAATTTCAGTGGATTTAAAGGATTTTAAAGGAGATAGTTTAAAAGTTTCTATATTATCATTTCTAGAATTCAGCGCATTTTAAAATATTTCAAATATAAAATAAGGACTATTTCCAACTTTCAGGTTGTTTATAATAATTTTGAACTAATTTTCAATCTATTTTGAGGATGTGAAAGTATTTCGTAGCATTTTATAAAATTAAACTCTTTAGAATATTTTTAGAAAAATCAAACGGATTTGAAAGAATGTTAAAGGGGATAATTTAAAAGTTTCCATTGTAGCATTTTTAGAATTCATGCTTCAATATAGAAAAATAGCAAATGATGTTTTATTTTGAAAAAATTAATTTCAAGATAATATTTAGAAAGATTAAAAAAAGAAAAAATTTAATAAATTAATAGAAACGGTGTCATTATTAATTTAGAAAAATTCGAGAAAGTTTAAGAGATATTTAAAGGTTTCGAGAAGATTAAAAAGTAATTTAAACTTGACAGGAATTAAAAAATGTATATTTTTAAAGATATATAACAATAAAAAATTAGAAGTTTTTAGGCATTTTAAAAGGTTTCAAAAGTTGTAGAAAAATTATTAAGATTTCAAAGAAAATTGAAAATGATTTCTTATTCTGAATAATTAATTTCGAAAGAATATTCTGAAATATGTCAAAGGATTTATCAAATTGTCAAATAAGAGTCTGCAAGGTTTGAAGGCCATTTTTTTAAATTAGAGGAATTTTAGATAACTTTAGAAAAATTTTAAATAATTTT
>NC_046657.1:181659885-181663598 GCF_010883055.1 Belonocnema kinseyi
AAGGTTTTTAAAATGTTTCGATAAATGAATAACAATTGAACAATTAATCATTTTTTACAACTTAAAAAAAATTGATTTATCTTTTTATGTACAAGATTTTATATTAAATAGATAGAGGATACACAGTGTTTTTCGAGTGCGATCATTTTTTTGGCTGAGGAGAAGTGAAAAGTTGAGTGAGTACAGTGAAAGTGTAGTGAGTAAGTGTGCTGGGCCGAAAGTGCAAGTATGAATGTAGGGAGTGATAGAAAGTCAAAATTTAAACAGAAAATACACAAATTGACGAAAGTTGATTTTGAGGTTAGGTCCTTTTGGGTAAAACACTGAGTTTCTTGGTATTAAGTAGGAGTTCGAAGGGTAAGAAGGGAGAAGGAGGTAAATAGACAAAAATTGTCCAAAAGAAATCAGTTTAGGAGGGCGAGTTTTTGGAAAAAGTTTTTAAAATTCTGGGGAGGATAGAAAGTGTCAGGGGAGTGGCAGGTGAGGCTAAAGGTCAGTTAACAGGGGAGATTCATGTCAGTTATGCGCAGTCCACAACATGATTTCAGAAGGAGGCAGAGCGAGTTAAGTGAGAAGAGTGAAAGAAATAGGGATAGCGATAAAAAACAGCGAGAAGGTAGCGGAGTAGACGAGTCAAGCAGTGAGGAAAGTGCAGATGAAATGTTCACTACGCCTTTGCATCCTGTACAAACGGCAGAATCGAAACAAGAAAGGGGGCATAGGCGCGGGAGGCCCACTAATTTGGAAAGGCTTGGATCGAGGCGGAGAGTGGCAATGACTTGAAAAGGGTTAAGACAAAAAAAGAACGCCGGAGAGAAATAGGGATGAAGGGGATATGTTCGTAAGGTTAGAAGCCCTTATAAAAGGATTTAAAGAGCAGACTTGCGGAAGCTTAGAGACGACATGCGGAAGACTGACTGATATAAAGAAACAAGGGGAAGAGGTAAAAGACGAGGTAAGGAAAGTGAGACAAAAGTGGGAAGAATCCCTTATGAAAACGAAGTATTAGAAAGTATTAGATCCAGTACTTTTTGCGCGAAAAAGTATTAGATTTCCAATACTTATTCGCGAAAAAGTATTAGATCCAATACGTATCAATACTTCCTTTTCATAAGGAATGGGATCCATTATGGAAAGGAGAGAAAGAAAAGGTGTGGAATAAATTAGAAAGTCTAGAAAATAGGCGAAGAGAGAATGAGGAGGTTAGGAAAAGGGACATGAAACTGTTAGAAGAGAGAGTGAGCAAACTACACCTAAAGAGTGAGTCTGAAATGGGAGACAAATAGAGAATGGAAGAAGTGAGAGAGTGTGAGGTGGTCAAGCATGAGCAGAATGGAAGGTGGCACTTACGACTGATTGAGGTTGAAAGAAGAATGGAAGGGGAAGAAGATCTGACGTGGCAGGAAAGGAGAAGAAAGTGGCTAATCGAGCAAAAAACATGAACTGAGAGGTGTAAAGGCAATAGGGTAAGAATTTGCAGAGATAGGGTAGGGGCCAACGGAGAGATATAGATTTGGGACGATGAAGTAGAAGAAATGAGGGTGGGTAAGAAACATATAGTGAATGAAGGGGACAAAGAGCATCCAAAGGGGAATGGAAGTCGCGGGGGGATTTAAAACGGAAAGAGGATCTGAATGAAAGAAATAAAGGAGATAAACACAAAAAGAGCGACGTGCAAGTAGCATTCTGGAACGTGTCAGGACTAAGAAACAAGGACGAAGGATTTTGAGAAGTGCAAAAATGGGATGTGATAATGATGAGTGAGATGTGGGTGGATGAGAAAGAGTGGGAATGCTTGCAAAGAATATTACAGAATTACAGAAAGCATATGATTGGAAGACGCAAGCAGCAAGAAAGAAGCACGTGAAAGGGAGAGGAATGGGTGATATGGTGTCAGGGGTAAGAAAGGAACTGGTGGTAGAGAAAGAAAACAGAGTGTATATAGAAGAAAAGCATGGAACAATGGTTAGAAGAATAAAATTAGGAAAAGTTATTGTCGATGTAGTATGCGTGGAAAGATGAAGAGGAGAAGAGGGAGGATGGAGAGCAATAAGGAAATGGACAGAGAAGAAAGAGGAGAGTCTGGTCCTAACAGGAGAGGATTTGAATGCATGCACCGTGAAACAAGGAGGGGAAGTATCAGATAGATAAATGCAGTTGCTTATAAGAAAATCGAAACCAAAGGAAACGGATCGGGAGGTTAGGAGGCTAATATACATACTGGGCGGGGTGGGATGGTTAATTTGTAACGACAATACAAGAGTAGATAAAGAAGGTGAATATACGTACGCGGGTATAGGGGACACCGTGATAGATTAAATTCTGGCAGAAGAGGACAGAAAAGAGAGAAAATAAAGTAAAAATGTGTAAGAATTATGGTCTCTGCCATATCTAGAAAATTTGGATTGTATTAAAATGCGTTTTTTCAAGATTTTGATGTGCTGGCCGAAAAATACCCCGGACCTTTTCGTGCGTCTAGAAACTGGTATCGCTACTTCGAGCGGAGGAATTTATAAGCGTGTGTTAAACTGGTAGACTAGATTACTCAATATTTCAGATGGCAGGCTCGTGTAAAAATGTGTTTAAGACTGTGTGAATTAGAATGTTCTGGTAAATCTTCGCTTCTGTATAAATGGGCCAGGCAACTTAGTGTGCTAATAGAAAATCTAGGAGCTAACCACGTACACGGAAAAAGTGCATTAATCTTTCGTGAATTATTTGTATAGTCGGGGATAAGAACGAACCTTGAAAAAATGTTATAAATTTTGTATAACTTTTAAAATTTAATGTGAAAGAAATCTGGAATAACTCTACAAGAGTTCTGTAAACTTCATATTAAACTCCGATTTAAAAATTTTAATAAAATATATGGAGAAATTCATGAAAAGCGTTCAAAACTTTCGTAGAAATCACATTTGAGGTATTGAGAGTTTGTGATCACATACTTATAAGATCCAGATAGCTCAATTCTGTCAAATGTATGGAAAAAGTCTTGAAAACATGATGAAAAATTTCATAAAAATTCGATTCACAGTATTGAGTGTTTGTGAAGTACTTCAATATAAGATCTATAGACCTCAGTTCTATACAATGTAGCTGAAAGTCCCTATTCATAAACTTGTTCTTAAAAAGCGTCACGACTGCTACTTCATAAAACACCTTTAAGCGTATAAAGTATTCAGTCGGACCAAATCCATTTCAAATCAGACAGGAACTTAAAATTTCAGAATGTCTCGAGGGCGAAATATGTTCGTTTTTAGAGGAAATGACGCGATACATATTTTTCTTCTTTTCAAACAGAACTTTTCCTAAAAATGTTCAAAATTAGTTGAAAATTGACAACATAGCAGCAGTTTTTCTGAAGAAAAAAAAATCGATTTTATCAAAAAACCCACCTTACATTTTTTTGTCAATATTTGTTTGAACTTTTACTTTGATAATGATGATATTTTGTGAGGTTTATACTTGCTAAATCTTTTTTATTATTATCTCCAAATTTTGAAATCATGAAAAAAGTATAATTTCCTCTAAAAACACCATATAAAGCCTTCGAGAGATTCTGTGATTTCAAGTGTATGGCGCTGCCTGATTTCAAATGGATTCGGTCATCGATGATTGTTATTCAAACGCTACTCTCCAAAAAAGCGAAGTTTATTACAGTTTACTTGTGACCATTATTAATAAGATGAGTAGGGCGAAAGCGGATGCGACCT
>NC_046657.1:181663698-181676178 GCF_010883055.1 Belonocnema kinseyi
TAATAACACGAAGTGATCCAAGACTGCCGCCTTCTGCATTTATCCCGCAAGTGTTTTAGAATATTGTTGACACGCAGGGATGCTTTTCGGGTTATTAACGAGTGACCCGCTGCTTTGTAAAGAAACACTCCTTTGCCCACTTCTTCCTGATTTCGGACCATTTCAAGAAGAGGGTCTCTTCCATTTGCGACACTGTGTGCTGTACTCAGAATAATCCTGTTGGGAAGACATTCAAGACTCAATATTACGCGACCACCTTGACTGCGTGAGATGTACAGTCGCGGAACAGAAGACTTAAGATGCAGTCTTTTGTTTATGTGCATAACCTTTCTTTTCCCGATATCAAGGGCTCTGAGCTCCTTCTTCGGCCATGGAACTACTCCAAGTGAATAGAGTACTACCGGGACGGGAAGCTTGTTCGTTGCAGATACTTTGTTCCTCGCCGACTGTTCGGAAGACCAAATCTGCCCGATGAGACGTTTGTATCTGCTTCGGAGAGTATCCTTTATAGATGTCACATCCTAAATGCGGCTCTGTGACACGCCCAGGTATGTATAAGTCTCTCCAGCGCAAAGGTCTCGTATGGCACTTCTATCAATGATCTCGGGATCTTCAGGGATGCCATTAAGTTTTCCCCGCTTGGAATAAACCTTGGCGCATTTGTCTAACCCAAATTCCATTCCAATTTCCTTAGTATATCGTTCGACAGTCCCTAGAGCTAGATGTAGTTGTTCTTTGTTTTTACCATAGATCTTAAGATCGTCCATGTAAAATACATGAGTGACCTTGTCCTTCCGTCAGCAGGTTTGCCGCACAAGTACTTGTCGGAATGGAAAAGTGCTAGAGATAGTGGCAATAATTTAAGGCAAAAGAGAAGTGGGCTCATGGTGTCGCCCTGAAAGACACCTCTCCAAAAGGTGACCTTATTTGTGGTCACACGATTTTTTCCAGATAAGATAGTAAATCTGGTTTTCCAGAGCGGCATTAATCTCTCCATGCACCTAACGATTTGCGAATGAACCTGTAAGCTTTCCAAAAGACAGATGATAAGTCTATGGGAGGTCGAATCGAAAGATTTCCGATAACCAATCCAGGCCATCGATAGGTCTCCCGACATCCCGCTATGCCTTTAATTGAGCCTCCTTGTGCATACATTTCTTGCCACACAGGTTCAATTGCCCGATCAATGCTATCATTTAGGATAGCTGTGAATATCTTATACAGTGTATTCAGGCAAGTGATTGGCCTGTAATTCTTTTGGTCACGTACGTTGCCTATTTTCGGTAGGAGTATTCTGCGCCCTTCCACCAACCTCTCCGGAATCGGCTCTTCCGAATTCAAATATGAGGTGAAAATACGGGCCAAATGCTGATGGGTTGAAGAAAACTTCTTCTACCAGAAGGTTTTGATACAATCTTGTCCCTGTGCGGAATAGTTTTTCATCCCTCTTAATACTTTTTTCACCTCCTTGGTAGTAATGGGTGGGCATTCTTTATCAGGTGTTATGAGTTCAACACATAACTCCTTGAAGCTATTTATATTTTCGGAGTCTTCGTCCAGTCTATGCTGCACTTCGTAGACTTCTCTCCAAAATACTTCGATCTCCTCTGGTTTGGGTGTGTGTTCGACAGTAACTGGAGGGTCTTGGAAGAGTCGAGATGGGTCAGAGAGGAACTGTTGATTTTCTCTGACCCACCTCTCCCTCCGCTCTAGGCTTCTCTTAGCGTCAGATAGTATCGGTATTCTCCCAACAATTTGCTGCCTAATGGTCAGCAGCTTTGACTTGTTAAGTGTGTGATAACGGGTCCGGAGTTCGCGCGCGAACTTTCGAACCTTGCTGGTAAAATTCATGCCAGATGTGATGTAGTCAATCACAGACTGAATGCGGGACGCGTACTGTCTTGCCCAGCCTATCAATATGGCAAGTTGGTGCATTCGTCTTTTGGTCTTATGACCAACTGTTAATTTTGTTTCACGGTTCCCAGCGGCCAATGCTCTCATTGCATTATACACACAACAATTGATAGCCCAGAGGTCGGATTCTTCTAAACAATGTCCGCGAAGCTCGTTGTCCCTTGCAGCCAGGTCCTTAGGCTTGAGAGGAACAGTGGTGTTGATGTTTCTTCGGGTCATAAAGCATCGCTCTTCCTCTATTAGATGCCTGCGATTAGCCTTAGTGTCTCCACTCTTCCTCTGTCGCCGGCTTGTTCTAGCTGTGGTAGAGTAGGCGTTCCGCTCACATAGCCCCTTTTTCGGAGTAGTTTGGCATGGTTTCGCAGACGTTGCTGCCAAAAGTGCGATAGCTCCAGGTGTTCCTCGCACCACAGGGCATGCAGCCGTGCCATGTAACTCCGTTCAGGGGCCACACTCGCATCGCAGCACTCTATCAAGTCGTAATTCAGTCGCAAAGGGGTTTGGCCATCCTTGTAGAGCACCGCATGAAAGGATAAGGCTGCGTACTCGAGAGATCGCCCTGTATCCCAGAGTCACCGTTCTAGACACCTCACCCAGGTGCCATTCAGCTTTCGGCACGGTTTTCACACCTTCGCTTGGGGGTTAATCCCTTCGGGATCACTCCTGGACAATTGACTGCGACTGACTATTTATTTTTGTAACCATATTCAGCAGAAACTCTTGGTACAGGGACCCTCTAACTGCAACCCGAGGACCCGTTCGGTGGCGTTCAGTTTATATATATATATATATGTGTGTGTGTGTTTGTACAGTAAGGACGTTCACTATGTAGTCGTAGGGAATATAATTACACAATCCGACAAAATTTGACAAAAGTCAAAAGCCAGAAAGCAGACCAAACATTTCCAAAGGATTTTGATGCGCTGAATCCAAATCCGAACTCAAAATTGCTTCTATACGTCAGGATTTAAAGATATCCTAACCTAAATGTGAAAAAACTCGTTTTTAGCTGTTTTTTAGGTTATGTAAGTGTACAAGAAAAATGTCTACCACAAGGCTAATACGGGATTTGAAAGTACTAAACTTCCCTTTTCAAAACTTCTTGGATATATTAGGATATCTTCATTTCTCACCAAAATATTGTAATTTGAAGTTTTTCATTTTGCGTTTTAACCCATTAACACTGAGTTGTTCAGATTTATACGACGCATTCTCTGTTGCTGATGGTACGATATTTTTTGTTTAAAATATTATCTCAGGCGTTTTCGAGGGTGCTCTTTCTATTGCCGCAGTCAGTTTTTTGTTATAACCCCTAGAAGATTCAATATGGCGGCCAAAACTCAGGACTTTAAAAAAGAACAAAGGATCTCGCACAATATACCAACAAAAAAGCGTATAGTCCTTTGCAACCAAACTTTGCACATTGATAAAACAATAAAAAATATGGAACTTGTGTCTTTTCATTTCTACGGAGGCCGTTGCCTAGGGGTAGAAACCACCCCTAACAAGCCACTAGCATACTAACACACCTGACTCTGAGAACAATAAGTTTAGACGCATATATTTCTTGGAATAATGAAGTTCCATGCCACAGGTGGGTTAACCCATCTACCTGTTAATCCACCTAAGCCCAGAAATTACCCCTATCAAATCATTAGCAGAGTAACCCACCTAACTGAGGGAGCAGCAAATTTAGTCGTTTACGTTTCGTGAAATTATTGAATTCCACACTACAATACAATAGTTCTAAACTTTGTATTTCGATTGTTCCCTAAAAATTTCTTTACAACATCTCTGAAAGTCAACCATGCATCCTTTTCAATCGATGTCATGGTTTTGATAAAGTCATCATCTTTGATAATTTTTCTTATATCAGGCCCAACAAAAATATCTTCCTTAACTTTGGCATCGGTTAAATCCGGAAACATAGATCCGATATAATTAAAACATTCTCCTTCGGTGTTTAGGGCTTTCACAAATTGCTTCATTAACCCTAGTTCTATATGGAGTGGTGGCAATAATACATTCTTTCTGTCAACAAGGCTTTCATAAACAACATTATACTGACCAAATGTCCACTCTAATCTGTCTGGCCATTTCTCCGTTATCCAATGTTAATCCTTTGCACGACTTTCGCAAAGGCAAAAAAAAAACAAGGGTATTTAATGTATCCTGATTGTGAACCTATTATAAGATTTATCATTTTCAAGTCACCATAAATAAGCCAATAATGGACATTGTATTTTATTTTTATCAGGAGTAATTGGAAAGTATCATAAGATTCTTTCAGTGTAGTTGGGTGAACTACTGGAATTGCAGCGTACTTATTTCCATTATGTAATAGTACTGCTTTCAGACTTTCTGTAGATGAATCTATAAAAAGACGCCATTCCTCTGGCGTATACAAGTTTATTTTATATGAATTAATGAGTCCTTTGATATCATTACAACACACAATCCCACTGTCCATTGAAAAGTACTTGATAAACTTTTCTTCTCTATTTCTGTAAACAGTTACTCTAGTGCCAGGTAACAATAGTTTCCTTTCTTTGAGTCTTGAAGCGCAAAGCTCAGCTTTATCTTTTGGGAGATCAAGCTCACGTATCAAATCGTCTAATCCGTCTTGGTCAAAAAATTTAGGACTTTCATCAGAGCGATTTCTAATACCAATCTTGGCTGGTGTAACACTTTTTACATTAGGGTAAACGATGTTCTCCAAATACTTTTAAGAAAAACCTCCTGTTTTGCATAAGCAAATGTAACAATCATTATCATGATCGTTGGGCTCACACTAAACAGGTGGTTGAATAACAGCCTGCGTTTTAGTACTTTCATCTTCCTAATTTGACAAAGGACCCCGCACTAAATGTATGGGAAAATGGCTTTCGGTGGATTTAGCTGAAACTTTGTAATTTTTAAGGTTATAAGTGCCGGATGAAATATCCGTAAAAAAAATCCAAAAAAATGGACAGTTTTAGCGCTATGCGGCGCTAAGCGCTCAAGATCAGTGAATAAAATGAATTACAACAGATTTTGTTACAAAAGCGATGTCAACATAGAAATCACGGTTCAGATCGTGGTCTGTCATATTTTCGCCTACACAGTTCTCATATAGCGCGCATCTGAAAACGATCAAACGCTTAACAAAGATTTTAACTTGACTAATTAATCACTTCTTTAAAGGCAGAAATGATTCCCAAAGTAACATTAGTAACTAGTGCGCACATGCCGTTAATAACATTCTATCCTTCGCTAGAGGGTTGAACGCTAAGCGCTCAAAATCAGTGAATAAAACCAATCCTAGTAACTTTAGCGACAAAAGCGATGTCACTATAAGAATCGCGCATTAGAAAGTAGTCAGTAATATGTTTAGCCAAACCAATGAGTTATATTGCGCGCTTCTCGAAACCATCAAACCCTAAGCGCCCAAGATTTGAACTTCACTAAGTAATTACTTTTTTAAAGACACAAATAGTATCCAAAGTAACATTAGTGACTAGTGTGCACATCGATAATAACAGTGTATCCTTCGCCAGAAAGCCGAACGCTAAGCGCCCATGATCAGCGAATAGAACCAATCCTAGTAGCTTTAGCGACAAAAACGATGTCTGTATACGAAACACGCATCAAGAAGGGGTCAGTAACATGTTTAGCCAAACGAATGACAATATGAGTCAACATCGTTGAGTCATATAGCGCGCTTCTCAGAACGGGCAAACGCTAAGCGCAGAAGATTTGAACTTGACTAAGAAATCACTTTTTCAAAGGCCTTTCACAAAAGAAATGACAGATAAATATACCGTCGTCGATGGAATTAATGAGTGAATGCTGCATGATGAACGACATTCCCTTGCCTTTCAAGATCATAAGAGCTTGTTTCTCTTTTGGTTTAAAAAATGGCATTCAGAGTTCGAGTTAATAGCTATGCGTGCGTTAGAGTGTATCAACCAGGATAAATAGCTCGAATTGATGGAAATAATAATCCTGATAGGCAAAATATTACAATTTTTAGAAGCCTTCAACTTCGAAGACCACCACTTGAAGTCGCCGATGAGAGTAGGTTATGTCTCAATTTGCAATCAATCGATTCGCAATGAGATAGAGGAGCTCCAAAGTGACCCAGGCTGTTTAAGGCTGAATGCTCTTACACAAATAGGTAGGCAAACGTGCATGTTTTGTAATGCTGATGTTAATACTCCAAGGCTTTCAATTGAATGTAGATTTAACGCTTTTATTGGCATGCACATTTTCATTCCAGAAGAAACAAGAGCATGCTTAAATCATTTGGATGAACATGGTTTCATCTTAGGCCTCTTGCAGCAACTTCGTAACGAATCAAATGTTCATGCGGCCGCGGCGTTTAATAATGAGGATAGTTTCCCTGATGAAGAGTTTGAAGATATTGCTCCTGTGACAAAGGAACAATTTAGAGAATTGCATGCATTTTTTGATCCTATTCCGCAGTTACATGGACATGGTGCCAGATACATGAGGAAAAAAGATCTGCTGACTTTCCTTTGCAAAAAGCGTCAAGGTCTTTCTGATGAAATATTTATAAAAGTGATTTTTCAGTAGAATAGCACAGTATTGAGCAGCTGAAACGATTTCCTATATGTAGAAAACCACCATTAAAAGGGGGAAAACGTGATTTACTGGAAAGATTAGTTGAGGTTTTGTGTAGCAGGTATAAATATTTTCTTTTATACAAGATTTGCAGTGCAGAACTTTGCTTGAGTAAATATTTAATATTCATACAAATATAAAATAATGCAATATTATATTTTCTACTTCTCTGTTTCAAGTTTAGGCGATAACAAGCCATTTGTTAGTGATTTCCTGGTATAAGGAATTTACTAACAAATTTTCCTTCTTTCATATAAACTGGTTATAAAAACATAAATATGATAGTTTTTCGTTTTCAAGTGAAAGTATTAAATAGATTTTATTTTTATCAAAAAATTTAGGAGGTTCGAAACCCCGATAACAATGCTTCATTTAATATGTAAGCAAATGTTAGCAAAGAAAGAAAATATTAATACCTGCCAAACACAACCTCAACTAACCTTTCTACGGAATCACTTTTTTCCTTTTAAAGATCGTTTCCTATATTTTATCCATCGTTCAATCTGTTTAACACTGCGCTCTTCCACCGATTTTTGCACTAATTTTGCTCCTGGAACATCATCTTCCGTGATTTTTTTCGGATTTTTAAATGACGTAAAATCCTGGCACGTGCGCACTGTCGATGTCTAGAATTTCAGCTAATAATTTTTATAATTTCCAAGTCAAATATCACAAAAAATGTATACATTAACATTCTATAGTAGCGAAGACGAAATTTTCATGGTCGCTGAACACCCAGCTTACGAGAATAATTCGCCGCTTCTCACCTATCATCATTTGAATCTCAGATTCATCATTACAATTTTTATAATCATACGGATTACAATTTTCGTTGAAGTTAGTAAAAAGCGTTTGATTCCTATATTTTATTCAATAAGTAAAACAACAGATTTTATTTCCTATTAATTACGCACAACCTGCAGATATTCACTTTATTCAATTAATTAAGATCTAAGTACAAAACGATTTTGATACTTGTCAAACGTCAAATATCACTCACCAACTCCAATTTTTAAGCAAGTACTTAATGCACATCCCGAATGTATTTATGAACAATTTTAATGTTGTATTACATTTTTTTAATTCGTAACTAATTATTTATTTGAAATTTGTGATGAATCCTGGGGAACATAACCTTTTTTCAGAACTTGGTTATACGTATATTTTGCGCACGTCTTCTGAGTCTCGAAGCCTTTAACCCATCGGTGCAAGATCTCGAGCGCGGGAGATTTGGAAACCGAATTAAAATCGCCTATATAGTACTTTTTTGCATTACACAAACGCAAGACGGGTTGCATTGTATGCTAGAGTTCATATAATTATATTCCCAATGACTACATAGTGAACAATCCTATCATTTAGGATAGCTGTGAATATCTTATAAAGTGTGTTCAGACAAGTTATTGGCCTGTAATTCTTCGGGTCAGCTAAGTTGCCTATTTTCGTCAGGAGTATTATGCGCCCTTCCACTAATTACTCCGGTTCGGTTCGGTTTTGTTTCCTCTAGAATCAAACAGAAGGGCCTATGACAAAGCCACCGAACGCGTCCTCGGGTTGCGGATAGAGGGTCCCTGTATCAAGGGTTTCTGCTGAATATGGTTACAAAAATCAATAGGCAGTCGCGGAAAATTGTCCAGGGGTGGTGCCGAAGGAATTAACCCCCAAGCGGAGGTGTGAAAACCGTGCCGAAAGCTGAAGGGCACCTGGGTGAGGTGTCTAGAGCGGTGACTCTGGGATAACAAGCGACCTCTTAGAGTACGCAGCCTTATCCTTGCATGTCGGGCTCTACAAGGATGGATGAAACCCTTTCCCTAGCTTCTCGTGGGAAAAACAATGACAACACCAAAACATAACGTCGCCACATTTTGAGCCAAGACATTCCCGATGATAGCTGCAGGGCGTGCCATGCACACCCCGAGCATTTAACTCATATACTATCTAGTTGTCCAACTCACGCGGGAACGACCTACATTCAAAGGCACAATGCGGCACTAAGAGTGCTTTATTACCATTTCTGTCACTCTTACGGGATTAACCTTATTACCGCTCCTCTAAATGCTCCTAGGGAAATCGAGTCAATTGTCGAGAATGGGAAGTGCAGCATATACTGGAACTTTATATTCTCGACAATTGTTTCTGTTGCTCACTCGAGGCCTGACATGGTTCTTCTTGACTTCGAGAAGCGATCCATGTTCGTTATCGAATTTTCGGCACCAGCTAACAAAAACATCATAACCAAGGAGAATGAAAAGAAAGAGAGGTATCGAGACCTTATAAGGGAGTTAAAACGATTGTACCCGGAATATTCT
This sequence comes from Belonocnema kinseyi, assembly GCF_010883055.1. Lineage (NCBI taxonomy): Eukaryota > Metazoa > Arthropoda > Insecta > Hymenoptera > Cynipidae > Belonocnema > Belonocnema kinseyi. The sequence goes on from NC_046657.1 coordinate 181,672,545, forward strand.
GTTAAAGTAATCTTGCTTATCATCGGCACTCTTGGAGCTGCCAAGCTTTCACTTGCTAATGGCCTAAAAAGCATCCCTGCGTATCAACAATATGCTAAAACACTTGCGGGAAAAATGCAGAAGGCGGTTGTCCTTGGGTCGCTCCGTGTTCTTAGGTTGCACGAGGCTTTTGCTGGATCGTCGTATTGATTACTTTACAGACTGTAAATACCTATCTCACGGTCGTGAGACGTGGTTGTGGCTGAAATTTTACCGTAATTTCGCTGAGAGCGGGTGCAATTTTCCAGATTAGCAGCCGCTCCCGGCGAAATCCTGTGGTTGTCCTTATGACAAATTTTCAATTATATATATATATTGCAATTGGAAACGAGTCAGCGGGCCCTCACTGTTTACGTTTCCGTCCTACCGAAATCAGTCAAAGTCCATTTGGAGGACCTCCCAAAATTGACTGAAAGCAACAGTCTGGTGTACAAAATATTTTCAAGTGTTTAAAGGGATTTTAATGAATTTCAAAATAATTTAACGGGATTTAAAAATTCATTGAAATTAAAAAAGGTTAAAGTTTATAAATGAACTTAAAAAGATTTAAAGTAATTTTAAATAATTTCAAAAGATTTTAGAAAAATTCCAAAAAGTAAAGAATTTTCAAGGGATTTTACAAACTTTTAAATACTTTTTATGAGATCAAGAGATTTTTATTGATTTTCAGGGATTTTGTGACATTTCAATGAATTTCATATCATTTAAAAAGTTGGTATAGGAAATTAAAATATTACAAAGCATTTTAAATTATTTTTAAAAAATTGGAAAGAGTTTCAAGATTTTCATGTAATTAAAAAATATTTTCATGTATTTAAAGAAGGAAATTTGTAGAAATCCTTTAAAATCTATTGAATTTCTTAAAAAATATATATTTAAAAAATTTTTTTCAATATCTTGAAATAATTTTCAATTTAGTTTAAATCGTGTTTAATCACATAAAATATTGAATCATAATTTGTTGTATTTCTAAAATTTCACATCTTAGTACATATATTACTTTAAGCGTCACGATATTTTTTATAGAATGGCTTACAAAAATTTTTAGACGGCCCTGCGCAGCTGTAAGTTATATTTCAGATTTTTTTTCTTACTTCAAGCTAGGTTAGCCGAGAGGCTTTTAGGCGTTATAAATGCGAAACGTACAGTGTTCGAACCCCCGGCGAATAAAACTTTTCATAGCGTGCGATTATAAATAGTGCAGTGATTGTATAATAGTAAATAATAGTGTACTTAAACGTGTGAACAAGTATTAAAGTATAATAGTAATAATATAATATTGCAAAAGATTATGTTTTGCCGCGAAAAACCGGTTATCCTTTTATAGAATTGTTCCTTATAGTTTCAAGACTTCTTCGATATAGACTGTATTTAAGCTGGAATTTTAGAATTTATAGAACTATTTGACGTTTTTCGTAACCAGCCTTTTAACAGAGAATAAGTCACCGCGGCCTTTAAATTTTATAGAAGTTTGTAACACATTTCGTTAAATAGTTCAACGCAATGTAAAACAAAGACGATATTAACTTTTTTTAAATACCCATCGTATCCTCTACTATAGGATTAGTTCTATAAAATTTAATAGATACTTTTTTCCATATATGGGAGAAACAACTCTTAAAACCTAAACTTATTGAAAGCAAAGGTAAATGTTTGTTAGAGAAGTGGTCCAGTAGTGCATTTAGCAAGTCTGTAGATAGGATTTTGCATTCTGAATACAATTGACAGTATAGACTTTTAAGTCAGCTTTAATATACGGAAGACTATCTAAAGTTTAAGGTTCCACTTCAAAAACCTAGAATAGTAAGCCAAGCACGAGTTGCTAATGCTCTCAGTATACAGTTTGCTTACAAACCAAGTATGTATGTTTGGAATACGAATGAAACGTCCTCTATATTCAATTTAAATGAGAATGAACATTTTTTTAATTTTCTATTGCGTTGCTCTGTATATGAAGAAATTCGATTTAAATATATCCGACAGTACATAGGAAGTGAATAGAGCTATATAAGGAATCTGGTAAACCTTCTGTGTATACAAAACATCAAGCACTTAAACGATTTATTTTTCTGCATTGCAAATGCGCTTTCGTTAAGATCTTTGATTTTAAATGAGTAATTATATAAAAGGAAATCAGCAACTTGCGACGGCTTATTTTTAAACTATATTAATGTTATTATTATGCATTGCGAGCTCTCGCTTTTATAAATTTCATAAATTGAAGTTCTCACTTTAAAAATTTTGTAATGTACTTTCTTCTATTGAACTAAGTGTAACTTTTTCTTGAAATATTTGTAAACAATACTCATTTATTACAAATTAAATTGTTTGTCTATCTAGAACCCCAGATGTTATGCAAAATCAACTTTATATGGATACATTTTTTTCGGCTTAATTTTCTTAAATTTATGCAACAAAATGAAACCCTTAAAAACTGCTGCCTGTGAGAAAAGAACGTAGCAGGACCAGCAAAATACTTCGCCAGACAATCCCGAAATTGTCTACAAACAACCTTAAATGGGCCAAATATTTTTGTCTTTATTTGTTAAATTTGTCCAAATAATTTTCAACCTTACAAATTAACCCCTACGTGACAAAAAGCATGGTGAGTGTGCCTAAAAGACGCATCTAGGATATAACTTTAATGAAGGAGGCTCTCCGAAGCATGCACACGCGTTTCTCTCGACAGATTTGGTTTTTAGTCAGTCGGCGTTGAACAAGATATCTACGAATAGCATAATTATTGCCGTCGCGATTCTACTCTACTCGCTTGGGGTATTATGATGGGTGAAGCACGACATCACGGCCCTCGATGCTCGTAAGATTATGTACAGTGTGTCCCATATTTATAGGGCCACCCCATTTTTTATGGATAATTTTTTTTCTATTGAAACAAACTGCACCAAATTTTTTGAGTGAATAAATGAATCGAGTTAACGATTTTTCCTAAAATATAGAGCTCGCAATTCCATTCGTTCACTTATTTGGGCATTTTTTCGAAAAAATCGGTGTCCCAAATTATTAGGGCCACCAAAAAAAAATTCAATTTTTCCGAAAGAATTCAATTTATTCAACAAAATACGTACATATAAAAAGATTTTATTCACAAGATTAGTAATTAATAGTATTTCCGTCATTTTTGAATACCATTTTCATTCGCTTTACCATCGATTTATTCAGATTTTCGAGAATTTTCGCGGTGACGTTGTTCCATGCTGATTTTATCGCTTCCCTCAGCTCTGCGACCGTTGTGTACTGCTTTCCGTTGTCATACACATCGCGTACCACCATGCCCCAAACATTTTCCATTGGGTTAAGGTCTGGAGAGATCGCTGGCCACGCGAGTACGGGGATCTTTGACTTTGCCAACCAATCCTTCGTAGACTTGCTCGCATGTATGGCTGCGTTGTCCTGCTGGAAAGTCAATTTTGCAGAGCGGAAACGTCCTAGGTAGGGCTTAAGATGTTCTTCTAGCACTGCCTGGTAATCTCCAATTTTCATTTTATGAGAAATAAAAGCTAAGGCCACTTTTCCGAAACCGCTGTATGTCCCCCATACCATGACGGAACCGCCTCCAAAGTTTCGGGTTGAAAAA